>NC_048421.1:16179687-16209250 GCF_013103735.1 Etheostoma cragini
AACAGGGTGTGAAGTTAACTTTTTTTGCTTACCAGCGACAGTGGCTGGTAGATGCCCAATTTTAATCATATTCTGAATTGAATCAATACATTATTTTTTATTAATACAAATTTAGCTCCAAGGTTTTAATGCAGTACCAACAATGGATACATTGTGCTTAGAGGTAAAGAGATTGGGAAGGGTTCTTTTACCATCTTCAGAGTTGATGATGATCTGCAGCCACCAAGTTACCAAACATTTTCCCTCCTGAACAGATTTCTCAAGCCTAAAACATAATTATTATGGCATACCTAACAAAAGATACACAGGTGGGGATGAAAAACACATTCTTCATTGTAGATGGATACAAAGATAATCATCCTGGTATCCTCAAATTATCTGAAATGTCAACCTCGTGGGGGCGCTAGAGGGAATATCAGGTGATCACTAAAGTCAGTAGGATCTGTCTGCTGGCTACCATACATGTTTGTACACACTCTGCTCCTGGGGTCCCGTCTTCCCCAGCTGTCTGGCAGTGCACTTGACACGTCCAATACAAAGGGTTTGCATTTTGTGACGCGTAGGTACAACAATAAGTCCAGTGCATGGACAACATTGCACTTGACAAAAGTCTGGAGTTGACAGAAATATGCGTGGTCAAAGCCCCGGCTGTGAACTGTTTGATTCCTTTAAGTTCTTCACTACAAAGGCCTTCCGTTAGTTTGGCATTTGAATGTTTTTATTATGAAGCAGCAAAATCCAGAATGGTCGGGGATTTATTAGCAGTAACAAGTCGTGACTCCACTGTGCATCATTGTTACTTATCAACAGCACTCTTTGACAAACGCTGTCCGATCCGTTACAAGGAATGTTTCACAATCCACCGGCCACTGTGGCTGGTATACAAGGCAAAGTCACCCGCCAGTTTGAAACAGTACCTTCCATTGGCTTGTGGTGGGCGCCAATTTCCTACCTTATATCTGAAATAAGCAATAACATATAGGGAAAAGCCTCTGCTTTTCCTTAAAATTCTCCACCATAATTAATAAAAGAAGAATTCATATCCCTGGACTGTGTGGTGCAAGAGTGAAGCACTTTATATCCTGTTATGTTGCTCAGCAGGTAATCCACCTGTAATCTAGTGGTGAGAGCCATCGGGAGGACCTCTCTACAGGTTGCTTCATGCTTTACTTTATCCTTCAAGCTAAATTTCATGTCTGACATGCTGTGGAATGCAGAGCAGCCTGCCGCTCCCACCATGAGGCAAGACCTGTTCTTCTGACCACACTAGAAAAAGTGTGAATTATGAATATGAAAAAGCTCATAACGTTGGAGAATAATACCCGCTCTTTGCTGTATTGATTCCATATCCTCTCTGTGTCAGTGCTGGATTAGCTGGGTTTACCCAGGAATGGTCCGAGTACAACCCAACGGCAAAGGTTTAACCCTTAAATACATTTGGCAAACATTACTAGATACCTTGGGTCTAGTAATCTGGTTTAGTGATCTGATGTGTGTATGGAAATGAAGCCATATGATTTTGCTTGTAAACTTTTCTGAATGTATTAACAAGCAAAAACACACACAAAATGTTTGTTTATAAAAAATATGCACTAAAGGGTTAAAACAGCTCCCAGACATACACATGGTCAACATTAGTACTCTGAGAATTCTGTGTGTGTGTGTGTGTGTGTCTGTCTGTGTCTGTGTGTGAATTTGTTTGAGAGAGAGAGAGTAAAATAAAGTAGAAAAGAATATGTTATCTTGAGAAAGAAGAAAAAAAGAGATAGTGATGACAATGTCTGGAACGGGTACAGTAAGAGTTTGTCAGACCTTTTTCTTTGTTTCCTGTATCTGATTTTAGTTCTTGATTTATTGTTTTTATTCTTGTGGTTGTAGCACAGTGGAATCTATATAGAAACAATATGGAATTTGTTGAGTTCTTGAGGTAAAAAAAAGAACACACACATTCACACACTCATAAACCTACACCAGAGAAGCTGAGGATAGTTTGATCGTAAAATCAACAACATGATATTTAAACTGTATGTTAGCAGCTACAAGTGGTATAGTATAGTTTGCTGATGAATGTTCCCATGATCTAACTATAATAGCGGAATCTGTGTGTGTGTGTGTGTGTGTGTAAAAAAGGTTGAGTAAGAAAATGCTGCCGTACTGCTGGCTCTTCCACGTCTACCCTAAACAATAAAAGCCCAACCCCTTCCTCTGTCTCACTTAGACTCAACGTTAACCATCAAGCCTCTAAGCCCCGTTTGGAAACACTTCTGCTGAAGTGTTAAATATATTAACAATAATAATGACAAGATGAGACAGCATCGCCGTCATTAAACGCTGAAACATGTTTTGTTGACAAATAGGACAACACTAAAATGTATTTAAACAAAAAAAACTCTTTCAATGCCTTCCACCTTTTCGTCTGTCACCAGTGGCAATAAATGTACAAAAAGTACACTCGGGGAGTCCTAGGCCACGGAATTAAGTGCTCCGGTGTGAGATGAATAATGGGGGGGGGGAACGCTTGTTCGGAGTACAGAGCTGCTTAGTTTAGATACAGATTAGTGATGTCCTGCAAGAATATTTTCCGTGGCAATACTGTGTCGATACACAGACGCCACTTATCAATTTTTAATTGTGTTGGTCAGTTTGTCTGCTTGACAATGTCATTTTGTGCCAATAAAACTCAAGTGGGATGAACAAACAGAAATATTTCTTTTTAGATAAAACAGAGGTGACAATGGTTGACAATCGACGTGTCAATGTCTATGTCTCCTGTTAACTTTGTTAGATCGGTAAATGCCTGATATCGGCCGATAACATCGACCCGCCAATACATCGGTCGGGCTCTACTCTTTATTAACTTACTGTGCATTAGCAATACTGTGTGCAAATATGGTCAGGCTAATAAAGCCTCTTTGAATTTGACAGTTTGCTTTTGGGAACATACTGTAATTTCAAATTAGGAACAATTTGAAGTTGTAAAAAAGGTAATAAATTGCAATATATTGCAGAATATTGCAATATGTTTAAAATCACAATAATAAGTGACAAAAGTATTGCAATTATATCGTATCATGACACTTCTGGTGAATCCCACCCCTAGTAACTAAAGGGGGCGAGGCATAGCAGACTGACTGGAAGGATCAGAATTATGTTAATTAATTGGATTATTATTGATTTAAGTTCAGGGTGGTTTAACATGAAGGCATTTGATTGACAGATAGTTATGATTGTGTACTGAACCAAGAATGAAAACATAACTCATCTCACCATTGGTCAGTCGCCAGCATCATGTTGTGGTCCGGGAAGTTGTTCAGGCAGATGGAGGACGTGTCCTCTCTACCACCCACAACTCCACAGGACTCAGTGTACAGTGTGCTGGGACACAACTAAAGGCCTGACTCTTTGAAAAAACTTTGTAAATTGTCTCACTCTCTGTGTGTTTTCTAACTTTTTAATTTCCAGTTCCTCTCCCCGGCCTTGTTCTGTTTGGCTGCTCTGCCTGCAGAATAAATAAATACACTTCAGCGCTATCGGTTTTCCATACTGCGCAGCTCCCCCAGACGACAGAAACATGTCAAACCGGGCAAATAAATAGCTCCCCCATAACCCAAATAGTGTAATTGCTCAGATCCTGCGCCCCTGCTTGCTCTCTTCCTGAACAAAAGAACCAGCCCAAAAACGTCCTCTGCCCAAACCTGAGCCTAAAAAAGGAGACTGTCTGCCCAAAGCACTTTAACACCCTCTACCGCTACCTCCACCCAACCATTTCTGGAGCAAGACAGGGGTCCAGTTCACCCACATTCCCCACTAACTTCAAACACTGTGCAACATCAGTTCAAATGAAAATTTGATGAAACCCACTGGGAATTAAAGGATCACTCTAGCAACAGATAATACGATACAGCAAAAGAAAATACATTATAATAACAGAGCAAAACATTTCACAACCAGCCATTTAGACTGTGAAATGAAAAACCGTCAATAAAACTGCACAAATTAAATAAATCTATGATTTAAAATATGATGTGCTCATTGGCAGAAAGTAATGCTACATGATAGCAGTAGCCAGATTTGAATTAAACACCATGAGAAAATCCATGAAAATGAATGCCAGCTTGTCAGGTGCAGTTTAATGTAAATACATGTGAGTGAAGACACTCAGCGGGGAGGGTAGAAGCAGTTAAACGCACAGACCTTTAACCCCGACCTCATTCTTTAACTCTGACCTGTGCCTGAACCCAAAACCTCACACCTTCTCCCCCAAGCTGCTGCTTTTACCTCTAGGTGCAGCAGTAAACAGAGGGAGGCTTCCCCCCTCTGTGATATTCAATAGGTCCAGTGGAGATAAACTGTGGGGTACAGTAGTTATACGCACCAGGCTCAGACCTCCTCTATATGACCCCAGTGGTTAGGCAAAGCAGGTCTGCTCCACTGGACTTCTGTGAGAGAGCAGGATCATTTACCTTCATTTGGCAATGTGTGTGTGTGTGTGTGTGTGTGTGTGTGTGTGTGTGTGTGTGTGTGTGTGTGTGTGTGTGTGTGTGTGTGTGTGTTGCTCTCCAGTTCAAGCTAAGGAAATGAAAAGTGTTTTCAAATGTTTTCACAACCTGGGGGAGTTTAAGGACCTTGCTAATCGCAACCACACGTCGAAGACCTACTTTGACACAATCCCACACAGCTAATGGATAAACACCTACACATTGGATTACAGTACAACCTGTACTGTGTGAAACCATAGCTAATCAATCCAAAACAATTTCATTCACAAATCTGGTTTCGATGAATAATGGCCAACTTGAATTTCCTAGCTGGGGCCAGTAATGTAATATGAACATCTGTACAGTATACCAACGGGCAGCTAAACATAGCTACGCACATTTCCTCCATCACGCAAATCCCAGAATCCCATTTATAGCATTATCTAATTCGGCCTCCCCCTGCCTCTTATGAATATTTATGCTTTCCAGTACATTTTGGTTAGAGTCGTACACAGTTATCACTGGGGGCATGTCCAGACGTGTAATTGTTTCCATCCACGCTCCTGTTGTTTACATTGCAGGGCTTTGCCAGCAAAATAAATGTTTTCTAGATACGTAAACACAGCGACCAATGGCAACAAGAATGTTTCAGCAGCGTTATCATTACATGAGGTATGTTTACAGTAGAAGAATAATTTGGTTAAAATGTTGGTATAATATGGATTTAACAACAAAAAATGTACTGAATGAATCAAATTTTAACATGTGTGTCAGTGGATTGTTGATCTTTACAGTGTTAGTGTTAATTTTCTAACCTGGGCTGGGACACACATAAATACGGTTTAATAAAGTACTTATTGGACTTATCATTGCACTTACAATAACAAGCGTAGCTGTCCTCAATGTAGATCATTGTGTTGTCTCATCTTCGTTTTTTCCTGCATCCACCGTGTGTGTTTGTGTGTGTGTGTGTGTGTGAGTCGCACCAAAGTCCCGGTGAATGGTTGATATTGGCGCAATCGCGAAATCCTGGAGGGCCTACTTTATGAAAGACGGCTGCCGGTGTTTTTTCTTTTACTGTACAAACAATGTGAACGGGGTTGCTCATAATGATGAACCTACAGAGAATTATCGCCATAATCTGCAGCTCCCCTCAGCTAGTTCTTTTTAGTGAGTTTTGGCTGATTGTTTAAACTGTACGGTCCACAACTTTACAGTTTTCACAGCATTCTCACGGCATAGTTTTTGGCTCTAAAAACCCACCTTACACTACCTGCTGTACAAAAATCAGACAGCTGGTGAACATAGTGGAGCACTTAGCAGCTAAAGAATAAGACATTTCCCTCAGCAGGTGGTGGAGACCAAAACAAGAGCTAAAAGAGAGCGAGTGAGTGGACTTTCGCCAGGTAGACACAATAAAATAAAATGAACTGATCTGTAACTTCCAGATGGGTAAAATAAGCAACTGTTTACTAATAAGTTTGCATTATAAAACTTGAAAGCTGATGATGCCAGTGTTGTGTTCACAGCTTGTTTCCACTGCCCCGAAGTGGCCAAAAATTAGTTATTGCAGGTTTGAGTAAAGGATCTGAATACTTTATAAATCTGAAAGCAGTAGTCTTAATATTTCAACATGAATTTTCAACACCTCTGAGTGGGTTTTAAAAAGGTCTGCCATCTTTGCATTATGCCCGTGCACAACTAGTCTTTTTTTTAGCGGGCGGTTGTCCTGCACTATTCACTCTGCGCCTCCAACCAGCCCAGCGCCACCCCAACCTTGCCCCCTTTAGCGGCACACCCTCCTCTAAAAGCTTTTTTAATTATGGCAGCCATTAAAGCAGATCTGGCTCTGACTGATGGTAGTGTATGCACCACCGCTCCTCTGAGCCAGCACTTATGACCACACACACACACACACACACACACACACACACACGTGTATGTACAGTATATACACAAATGCACACACATACAACATGCACACACGTGTGTAAATGCACTAGATGCAAACTGATTTGACCAGACAATCGAACTGGCTCCATTGGCATTAAATCTGTCTAATCATCTTTTTTTAAGTCTGCAAAAGTGATAGTGGCATGCCCTCATCTACTCGAGTAAGAGAGAAAGGACATAAAAAAAAGAGCAAGAGAGAGGGGGCAAGAAAAAGAGAAAGGCGGGAGGAAGACAGAAGAGGAGAAAGGACATGAGGGAGCAGAGCTATAAACCAATGTTTCCATTTGTCTCCCTAAAGAGAAGGTGTGTGTCTGCTGCTAGACTGTTCAAATAAAAAAAAATAAACTATGCTGAAAAATAAATGCAGAGCTAAAGATAGACAGGGCAGCACGGCGGACTGGAGGACTCATCCATTGAAAACAGACATGTACACTTTCAATTATCAATCCTGTATCATAAAACAGAAATAAAAATGGTGACATCATACGCTTGATGAGCTACACTGCTGTTGCCTGAACATAAAGGAGAAACTTAAAGAAAGCTTAAGTTCCTGAGAGCCAGGCAGCCGAAAATAAGATGTGTCTTTAGGATGTACAAGTGCAAGTGTAAGTGGTCCCAGGCTACTTGTACCTGTGTGAATGTGTCTGTGTTTATGGGATCCAGAGGCCGTCTGGTCTACATGAGACACTAATCCAATTGTCACTGTTATAAGAGACGTATTTGACCTCAGGGCTTCACGGGGTCACGCTTGCTTCCTGTTTGGACCAATGGGGAGACTCCATCAGTGGTCTTCAGGCTGCTATAGCCAGTCTCGAATTACACTGCCTGGGTCTGGGAGCCACAGTGCTCCCAGGGGTAGATTTTGGAGGTGTCCATATGTGATATGTGGACGCTGGGTGGGGTTTTAGCTAGACGGGTCACGCAGCCACAGAGTTGCAATCCTACCCACTTCAAAAGGGTCCCTGTCCTTCATTTCCCTGAGGGCACCCTGCTGTTTTCCCTCTGTGGCACCCCCAACCGGCTGGCCCACCTCACAATGGCGAATGACGCAGGGCCCCTGCTTAAAGGCCTTGAAGTTGGACACCTTCCCAGCAGCCCTGCCTCATGACCTCCCCTGTGTGTCTGATGCTCACAGCATCCCGGCTGATAGTGTCTGCACTTTGATCTAGCCTTAAAAAATACAAAAACAGTGTAACTCGAGTAAGCCACATCAGGATCTCAAGACTCCCTCCGATATCACCGTATAGACCATATGGAGCAACCTGATGTGGCTACACTATCTTTTAAAAGGAAGTACTTTTGTTATATATATATATATATATATATATATAGGTTGAGACATATTGCAGGCCACTCTGGTATCAGGGCAGAGGACAAAGGAGAAGATACAACATCCACAACAAAGCCTCACCTGTCTTCTGGGTTATAATTATGCATGTGCGAGGGCTTGGTGATTGATAAAAAGATGAAGAGATAAAAGATTTCCATTATCTGATGACTTTTAATGATAAACTGTGGATGTTAAGAGTATATGTCCCTCTCATCTTTGCATTTTCCTAATTTCCTGCATCCTCGTACAGGATGAAAAACAACTTCCTCAATCATTGCCTGCAAAATAAAGTCATTTTATTACGTCAAAGTTTGTTTTATTGCCGTTTTACGGTGTCCAGTGACAGCGTTGCAAGATAAATGAGGAACATGCAGACCCGAATTACAAGTTAATGGGCCGTAACTCTAAATAGAGCTCACACGCTAAAAAGTCTTTCAATGTTTCTTTATTTTAAAATGTATATTTCTGTCAATAAATTCATTTCCTATTGATTTGCTTTCAGATTAAGTTACAGAAAAATGAAAATTGTAAATGTCGTGGGAACGTGCACCATAAAATTGATTCTGTTGTTTTTTACAATAAACTGCCTTCCCAAAACTAAGTTTTAGGACTTAAGGCAAAAGTAATCGTCAGGACAACGTGTCTGGGCCAGTGTCAGTGCGGCTGTTCACTTTTTAAATGTGCACGTTAAGCTCAAATGATTAGCTTTCATTAAACTTAAACATCTATTTTTAGTCAACTGGGGTTTCTACATAATCCAATGGTACACCCTTTTTAGTAGATTTTAATAATCAAATAAATAATTACTAGCTTCAACTAAACTGTTGAAATTCATGTGCAGGATTGCGTCTTCCCACGCATTAGATTAGCCTGCATGGTGACGTTGGTGGGAGCAACCTGTGGCATAGAGAAGACCTGACTGAAAGAATGTCCGTTAATTGAAAAAACATAGGCAATGCAAGTTTTTCTGTTTCGTAACTATTGTTTTTAGGCTTTCAGCATCAGCAAAAAGATTGTATGTTGTGCAAATATTTGTCAAAATATCATTTTATTTGTCAAATAATTCATATAAGCTTCTAATGGCGGTTTTCCACTGCGTGGCATCTACTCGACTCGCCTCTACTCGCCTTTTTTGGTTTTTCATTACGAAAAAACGTCCCTGGGACCTGCTACCAGGTACTTTTTTAGTACTACCTCAGTCGAGGTTCCAAGCGAGCTGAGGCGCCACCAAAAGGTGACGTGGAAACCTGCTGACTACTGGTTGGTTGGATCACTGCGTGGTTAGCAGACAAGAGGGGGGCTTTATGTCGTTTCCAACATTGCACAATGTTACTTTAAAAAAACAAGACAACATATCAAAGAAAAGGTTTTATTTAGCTTTTCAAGTAGCGCATCAAACCGTCCCGTACATTCCGGTCTTCTTCCTCTGCACCCTGTGACAGTGTCACCACCGGCTCTGCTGGCCCAGATGGATCCCAGTCGTTGTCATAAGCCTCTCCGTGACTCTGATTGAGATTATACGAAGCACAGCAGGTCACAACCAGAGATCTTACCGGTTGGACATCGAAGGCCCACCACACGGTCTGCGACGGCGATTTTGCAAAGCGTGAATGCTCTGAAACGCAAACGGTACACAGCATGCATATTTTGGTGTGTAATCATGGTTGCTAAAGTTCATGTGCTTTATATAGCGTATAGTAAATACCGACCGGGGCCCCTTACAAATGCAAATGTTAGCTAACGTTACCAGGAAACTTAACTTACCCTTTTTTGTCGGCAAACAACAGACATGTTGACGTCAGAACTCTGTTGGAATTCCCAAATTCCAACAGAATATGGTGACCAGCCATGCTAAGGCGTTACTCAATCTGCAATGGAAAACGTACGCAGAATGCGTCGAGTCGAGTAGAGGCGAGTCGAGCTGTTACCAGCAGTGGAAAAACGCCATAAAGTAACATTACAAGAAAAGGATCATTTTTCAGGTTTGGTAAATAAAAAATTTGAAGTTTGTTCACCAAATTTGTTTTGTTTTCTTGCTCCATTTGGCATGTGGCCAAGTAACCTTGTTTTACAAAAAGTTACAACTGGTTTACAGCTCACAACAAATTTTAAGGTTAAAAAGCTACCAGTTCATTCCCAAATACATTTGGCAGTCCTATATACATACACCGTCTTATGCAGACAGTTTTGGAAGTAAGTTTGCATCAACTTTTAAAGCTTAATTTACTTATTATTATTACACTAATGTCCAGCATCATTGGTGGATCTAGAGACTGGGAGTCATAAAAAGTCCTGAGTAGAGTCATGCACTCTCCAAAGGACCGGAAACTCCTCAGCAGATAGAGGAGACTCTGGCCCTTCTTGTAGAGTGCACGGGTTTTGTCAGTCCAGTTCACTTTATTGTTTAGGTGAATGCCCAGGAATTTGTAGCTCTCCACTACCTCAACGTCCGATCCCTGGATGCTCACCGGTGGGAAGCGGGATGTTTTCCTCCTAACGAAGGCAAGCATTTCCTTTGTCTTGCTGGTGTTGAGCCGAAGCTGGGTGAGCTCACACCAGCTGACATAGTCCCTGATAACGAACCTGTATTCTGAATTGTTCCCCTCAGAAACACATCCAACAACGGCTGTGTCACCGGAGAACTTCTGGATGTGGCTGTGGGTGGTGTTGTGGTGAAGTCAAAGGTGTAGAGGGTGAAAAGGAAGAGGAGAGCACCATACCCTGAGGAGCACCTGTGCTGCAGTGCACCACGTCAGACACACAGTGATGGAGCATCACATACTGTGGTCTATTGGTGAAATAGTCAGTAGTCCATGCAGTCAGGTGTTGGTCCACTCCGGCACTCTCCATCTTCACTCGGAGCAGCAAAGGGTGGATGGTGGTAAAAACACTGGAGAAGTTGAAAAACATGACTCTCACAGTGCTCCAGTTGTCCTCCAGGTGTAGCAGCGATCTGTGCAGCAGGACGATCACTGCTTAATCCACCCTAATCCCAGGCTGGTAAGCAAACTGCAGGGGGGTCCAGCTGTGTGCCCACCAGGGGTCAAAGGTGACGTAGGATGATCCTCTCCATGGTCTTCATCAGGTGAGAAGTCAAGGGAACAAGTCTAAAGTCGTTTGGCTCCTTGGGACGCGGCGACTTCGGTACCGGGTCCACACAGGGGGTGTTCCACAGGGCTTGGACTTTCTCCAGGCTCAGGTTGAATATATGCCTGATCAGAACACAGAGATGGTCAGCACAGTCCCTGGGGAGACTTGGGCTGATGCCCGGGGCCTTCCTTGCCTTAATCGTTTCAAGTTTACTTCTCACCTGATTATGAAATACCTCTCGTTTCTTTGGTAAATGTATGCCAATGTTAACTAATTATTGTTGCACATTTTAAACAGAAGATAAAGAATTAAATTAAAGAATTTGTCAACAATAATAAAAATAAGTGCTGGATTTAAATCAATTTTACATTTTAATTTTAAATGTAACCTAGTTAAGTTAGGTGTTTGTGGTTAAAATGCTCTCTATTTTGACAATTATTAAACTTAATTTTTTTTTTTTTTTAGACTTTACATAATAGTTTAGAATATACAAAAATGTGTTTTTTGAGTTTTACCAATTTAAAACAAGATGTTAGCTAAATTAATAAAAAGCGGGTGGAAAATGTCTTGATTTTTTAAAGCTATATCTAAGTAACAGTTTTTACAGTGCATATTGTCCTTTAAACTCACTTTCCAAGTGATGTATAGGGTGAGCAGGCCAAACCACCATAAGGCTCCTTCATTAGAGAACCCTGGAGAATGACCTTGTGACACAGCTTCTATTTTTCTCCTTTGCTTAACCAATAGTGAAGGCCATCACTCACTCTGATTAAGTAAACCCCAGTGTTAATAGATTTCCTATGGAAGGCCTTCTGACAGAAGTACAAATGTATTCAGGCTGAGCCCCTGAGGCACTACGCCATGATACATGGCTCCAGTAACATCCCAGGAAATGTTTTACAAGTGGACCAACTGGCTTGTTTAAGGTCAGAGGTTACATAAAAAACAGATTGGTTTAAACTGTGTCATTCGATTGACACTAGAGGGAGTTTAAAGGAAACCCATCATGCCTCACAGTGGGAAATCCTAAACCGGCTCCTGAGATATTTATTTTTAGTATTAGAGGGAGGTTAAACAATATAAGCAGTGGAGAAGAGCCAAAGCTGAAATCGACTGCTGTCATGACTGAGGCACTCTCACCCTCCATGTTTTGAAAACCCAAACAAACAGCAACACTGAGTGACTAACACCTTTTGACACCCTGGGACCCAAACACAAGCTGTGGGCAGATAAGTACTGCGGGCAGAAACTAACGTCTGATCAGAAGCACATGGGCAGATGACGACTTATTCTGGCTGAACCTGTGAACGCAGTTCATGGAATATTACGGAGATCAAGGGTCATCGAGATACTGTACTGTCTCCTTTAATTAAAACAACTTCCTTGCCATTTAGATTTTCTTTCAATACACTTTCCTGTTTATTTATTAATTAATTACCAACTTACTGGTACTTAATACCAACAAAACCTCACAGTTAAATTTCAGCCTGCATGCACCTTTTTTAGCCTAAACAGAGTAGCTTATATTGTTTATATTAGAGAGAGCAACAAGTTAATGCAATACAGAGTCACCCTTTCTGCTCTCTTCTCCTTTTTGCTGCTAAGACAGCTGTGCTGCAAGCATCTGTCTATAGGCATTGTCAGCAAAAAAAATCTTTTTTACTTTGACAAAGTTTTCCTGACTGAAGAGATATAAAAAAATATAAAGTTCGGTCTGATGGTAGACCATGTTATCTATTTATTCTATTTCTGGACATCTCACGCTAAGCTTGTCAGTCTCAGCAGCTTGACTTTTTAATTGGCTTAACCCCTTGAAGCTTTGACAAAAATTAAATTTTTGTTATGCTCTAATCTTCTTCGTGACATCCGCTACTTTACACTGTCAAAGTTCCTTGCACTTTTGGATTCAGACCATATCTGTAAAATTATCTTTCTGCATTCCTGGAGCCATAAGTGTTTGGATGCTGTTTTTTGATTGATATTGGAATCTTTTAGACCTACCTACTGCAGCCCAGCCTCCTCTCCAACACCACGGCATCCAGGATGTTCTGGGAAATTTAACTGAGCGTCCACTTGATGGTTTTACTTCACAGCCACCAGTATCTAGTCTAGCTGTCCTGTAAAACACATGCCTACATATAATCACAATGAGTGTGTGTTTTACTATAATGGGGCCTAGTGTTGTTCTTCTGAGATATATTAGACCAGCATGATATGCATGCACATGCTTCAGTGAGCTGAAGACTGTATGTACTGTATGCCTTACTGAGTACTAAGTAATGCAACATTAACCGCAGACACAATACTATGCATACACTTAGTTACAGAAATCCCTTTTGTAAACAATAAGAAGCCACACAAAAGTAATAAACATGTCAGAAGTTTCAGCCAGCACATAACTACAATAGTTCAGCACAGCCCATTGGGCATTCTTAGTTAATGTTTTTATTTTTGTGCGATGCCAAGCATCTGGCCCATCCCACATGGGATAACAACAGCACTACTTTACAAAGCATTCATCATCTGGTACTACATACAGAGAAATAAAGCTTTTAGATGACACATTTCAAATGAACTCTACTATGAAAAGAACTGCTATAGCAACAGTTTAATCTGATAAACAGCTTTTTCTCCTCATCTCCAAGACTTTCATATGTTAACAGCCAGCTCAGTCTTTGTGTATCATTACAAAATCAATATGTGTTTTTATCACTGCAAGGCCAAACTGCACTAACCGCCCACATGGCTTGTAAGCATTAGGCCTACCAATGGTCATAAGGAAAACATTTCGACATGAGCTGGCACACATAAGGATGACACAGTACACAATTGTCCAAACAATGATACTAAGGTACTTAACCAACAGCTAAAAGTCAATTTAAAAAGAAGAAAAAAAATGTACTCACTAGTTAAAGAAGAAAAACGGTCAATCACAGCTCATGGCCAGTTCTTTGTTGCTGGTTGTCCCATCACCACACCTGTTGCTCCTCATGTGTCTTTAGCCGACGTAAAGCAAGAAAAGCTCCGTTCATATACAGCCGAACAAGCAATGTCAAAGAGATACACAACGGGAAATCATCCTGATACGGCCTCGATAACACAAGTGTATCACACACGGCGTTACGTGGTAGTAATGTCATTCAGTGTTAACTCGCAATATGGCCCTTTGCCAGGTGAAGTTGAGCAGACAGTTAGCTAACGTTAAGTTATCGTTAACGTTAGCTACTCCATAATGTTGTGATACTTTTCGGCATTGTCAACTCGCACCCTTTATCATTTTAACGGAACAACAACCCGGTCCACACAGTCACAGCACGAAATGCTCCAGGCTAACGTGTAGCACAGCTAGCTAATTCTTCCAAACTTGGCTAGCTAGCATTGCGGAGTCAAGCGTTAATCTCTTTCTGCATTGGCCCCGAGAATGAGCTTTGAGCAACCAATCAAAAGAAAATGACACTAGGATAAAAACTATTTAGAACAAGATTACTAAAATTGTTTATATTTTAATATGAATAAGTACTGTTGGATTCACTTTCATGCAAACGTTTGGTTAAACAAAAAAATGATTAATTAGTAGCCTAAATGCAATAAAGAATGTTGGGTATTTTTCGGGGAGCGCCTTAATTCCATGCGGATGTCCTGTCCCTTCTTCAGGGACTATGCTTTATGAAGATGCTTCACATCTATTATGCCTTATTTATAAAGTAGGTCCATTTCTTTGCTGCTAACCTCATATTGGTCTTTCCATTTTGAATTACAGTCTGTCGTTAAACCGAACTTTGTCATCATCATCTGTGCTGAGGCTCAGCTAAAGGCTGCTGATGCCTACAATTACCATGTTCATATATATTCATGTTAACAACTGCAATACTATAATGCTGATGATCCTTTCATAAACGGAAGTGTTGGGAATGGCTGACCTGTTTGTGAAAAGTAAAGGCCAAAAGTCTTCATCCCCTGATGCCCATGCCTGTTTTACGAATCTAACAAGCCATTTGTTGTAAAGATATTAAAGTGTTGGACTGACAGATTCGGAGGAGCATTTGGATGGAACCAACCTCTGTGTCTGAGTCTCCCTGTCAAGGTCTGGAAGTAATCCAATGCTCTTCAATAAGGAAAGAAAGAAGGGGAATTATAAAGCTGACAAGTCCCAAATGTGTACCCCATCCCTCCTGCAACTCAATTAACCCTCTGTGGTGGGCTACAGTTACATCAGATCCCAAGGCAAAGCTATAAGGAATATACTCAACTCCTGACAATCTTTTTGTGGGAACAAGGAAGCAAAAATTTACACAGGCATTAAAATACAGAAGCTATATTCCAAACTTGACGATTAACAGTTGATAAGAGAATGTTGGGGACTAAAGTATATCCAAACAAATGGAAAACTAAAGACTTTCTTTCTTTTTTCTCATGGAAGAAGGAGGAAATGAAACATAAAGAAAAGGGGGATAAGTGCAGGATTAATGGATCTCGGTGTGTAGACCTCCCCAGAGTTGGAGATTTAATTCTCCTCCATATTCATCCAGACCTCTTTTCATCCCCCGATCCACATTTAAACCTCCCTTCTTGCCTTGGTCCTCTATATTTCTAGTGCCAGCATCTGTCATCACTCCTACTTCCTCCCTGACCTGTTATCTTAATGTGCCCTGTTCTCTTTTCAAGAAAGTCATTGATTAGCAGAGGACACTGTGATCTAATGCTCTGTCACAGAACAGCTCATGGAGATTCAATCAGTCCATCGTTATCTTGAAGTGCCTCATTTATATCTCTGGAGAATAAAGATTAAGACGGAGAAGGGAAGTAGTGAAAAAGGCTGGAATGTAGAAAGACAACGTAACTGTTGGTGCTAATCGGACATTTCTTTACAGTAAATTCCCTCTATCCTGCTATAATTGTGGTAGCTATACAGATGCATGCAGTGCAATGCATCAGATTAAGTCACAGTGAAACAAGATAGATATGTTCCAGACTTGAAGCTTGATACAATCTATATGTCCTAAACCAGGAACACCAGCCAGAAATAGATTTCTTTCCTTTCCGCTAATGTGCTCCTCCCAACATCTTGTTCATGTTGTCAGACATCAGTCTCCCGTGTTTGATGGATGGTTATTGATATCCATGCAGGGGCAGTCTGCAATGTAGCCAGAGGTGCTCATTAAAACTCCAATGGGTTTCCTGTGATTACAGCACCCCCAAGCGGCTGCACAAGCTCAGAATTACTCTTCAATCACATCTGGATACCTTTAGTACAGTTCAACTAGCACATCTGTATCACATATGAATTGGCACTGTGAGATCATTTTTACAAATCTAAACATAACCTGCAACATGAGGAAACATGCAAACAAAAAGAAAAGTAATAACAAATATATGTCTGATTCATTAGGCTCATTAGATGATGGTTAGTTATGGTATTTAAAGGAGCAGTTCACCCAAATTACAAGAAACACATTTTCTTATTTTCTGCAGTTATCCCATAATGATAAAAGGGAATGGAACCATGTTTGTTCAGCTTTTTAAAAAGGTCACACTGTAAAAAATCAACATCAAAGTGACTGTCCCCATCTTGGCTAATCCTGTGTTTTTATTGAAACTACTTGATACAAAAAAAAAAAGAATGCTTTCTAAAGAAAAAAGAAGACGAAATCTCCCAAGAAGCCCTAAATCCTCACAGACAAAATGTTCTCTTGCCAACTCCTTCCATGTGTGTTTTTTACAACATTAAAGCACAATGCATTGTGGGAGTTTCCTACAAAACGAAATCTGCATTGTTGTGGACTTCATGAATGTGCACGTGTGCTCAAAAGGTCAATCAATCAATCAATCAATCAATTTATTTGTCACAAAAAATCATTTGAAAGCCAAATTTCAGTGACATGTCCTCCTGGCAGTTACTAGTAATATAAATAAATAATATAGCATATATATACATACGTGTTTGTATAACGGAGGGGTGGGGGCATTGCCTACATCTTCAGCAGAGCTCTTTTCAGAGAGTCATCAAAAACTTGGTGATTTCAGAGTGGGACAGTCCTGATCCCTCTTAGCCTTTAAGGTAGATATTGGAACCGGGCCAAACTACCATCATACCTCAGGAAAAGTGTTGAATGTGTTTTCTGTGGATAACCCAGAGTACCAGGGAAGCTGGAAAGGTATGCTGCATTAACGTTTTAAATGTGAATGTGCAATGCTGGGAGCACCCCAAATTGAACTAAGGCGTTTTCCTTTTTTTTAGGTATGGCAGCAAAAATCTCAGTCACTACATACCACTTGGAACTGATGCTGTAAATGACCTCCATCACCCATTTGTACCAGCACTGCTAAAGCTTTCCCTCCATCCTCCCGGGTGCAGCAGAAACAATAGACACTAGAGGGCGGCCAATACTCATCTATCCACCCTGCAGTCTGTGACATCTCACCAGGGTGTCTGTTGCCTGCAGCTCCTCATTCAAACAGAATTACACTGTGAAATAGGATTACGTGTCAAGCAATGCAATGATTGAGCACAATTGTTAGGAGTTTGGCAGGAAAGCGGAATAAAAGGGAAATACACAAACACACATTCCTATTTGTCACGCCGATGTGAGTCGTCTGTGAAACGACATTAAGATAAGTCGGTCCTGGGTGTCAAATGATGGGTATCTTTGCATCCATGCTGTTTTTTTTTCTTTTTTCAAGTGAGTAAAAAAATAGCAGCCGCTTGTCTGGCTGTTCCCCAGAGAGTATACAGACTGAGTCATGGACCTATAATTATGTGCAGGAATGAAAGTGTGTGTGTGTGTATGAATGAACGTGCTCCGTTTTAAAAGGCGTTTTATTATGGTTGCTGTTTCTTCAGATTGGGGGCTGGGGAGCGGATCTCCCTTTATAGGTTTGCTGTTTCCTCTCCCAGAGAGCTCCCTGATACCCTGGGCAACTGGAGAAGCTGTCTCGCATTATACAGAGACATGTTTGGCTTCTGAAATAATCTAATAAAAAAGAAGGAAAGAGAGAAAGCAAGAGAGGGAGCGAGAGAGAGATGAAGCAGTCTCCTAAGTAGATGAGCTCATTCCCATCTTCCATCAGCATCTCCTGCATCGTAATGAGCAGTGAATCTGTATGTGTGCACACAGTCAGATGGGTGCAAGAGAGCAGTCGTCTTACAGCCTAACTCTTTGATGTCTCAGTCACACTGGATTGACAGGGCCTCATCTCCCCTTTGGTGACCACCCTCAGCTCTGACCTGGCACCTCCAGAGGTCAGGTCTCTCAGCGTTAGGTCCGTCGAGCCAATTAACCCCAGAACTGAGATCAATTAACCCTTTTACACCGGCGCAAGCAGATAACACCCCATGCATTATTAGCAGGTGCAGAGAAACCACCAGATCAAAAGGTTTGAAATGGGCTGATCCAAGACAAAATAACACTGATAGAAAAGGTTCTGACCTAGTGACAGAGAGATACAGACCAGGTCTTGCTTGTCAGATTGAAGAGAGCTGGAGAGAAGGGAGAGCAAATGGAAAGACTCAGCGAGATGGACAGAGCGAGAGAAACTCATCTCTGAGTCTAATTACGCAGAAATGGAGACGTTGTGAGCCAGGGGCCCTGCGTGGTGATATTTTGCCTTCTAGGCCATTAACCTGCTCCTAATGAACTGTGTGTTATTAAAGTCTTTATCAATAATACCCCCCTGAGGTGGCGGTCACTGGTTCATCTATGCTCACAGAGCACGTTGATTTGTCTTCAGCGGGGCTCCGGATCACTGGCTGACCTGTGGGGACAACATACAATCAGATTGGAACATGCATGAGGTGACAGCACGCTCGAGGATCAGGCTCTGTTACAAAGTCATGAACCTGCAGCTTCAACGGCCAAAATGATGACAAAAGAGTTCTTTTCGTTGTGACAAGCACAGTGTAAAAACAGACCCAGTCTTTTCCCAATCAATGATTTGGCCCACCCACAGTGATGATTATACAGGCTTGGTGATGAGGAATGCCCACAATGTTGCCAGCGGATTAGTGAGGCTGGGTTGTAGTTTGAAAAAAATGATGTCATTTACACTGGTTATGGATTGGAAAATAGAGGCAGATGCACTGGCACAGGTGGAACAGATGTTTATTGTAGCTACTGGTTATTATTTTTAATTGTGTTTTATTTGATTGTCTACTAAATGAACTGAGTGGATGGGATGAGAGAAAGTGGCGGAAAGAGTGAAGGAGCGAGTTGCTGGAATAGGTGGAGAGAGATAGAGATAGTAGAGGGGGAGAGAGAGAGGGAAGGGGGGAGAGAAAATAGATATGTGGCTGAGAGAAGAGGGGAGATGCACAGAGAGAGAGAGAGAGAGAGAGAGAGAGAGAGAGAGAGAGAGAGAGAGAGAGAGTGTGTAAAAACTGTTAAACGTGTGCTCTCTCTTGCCAGTCTCAGCTGCAGGAGGCTGCAGCTCCATCACTTCAGGATCTTCACTGGCACCGGTTACCAGCTCTGATCTGCCCACTTCCCAGTCAAGCCATTTTATTCTGACCCGGGATCTCTTTATTTGTTTGCATGGAAGATATCATCCTACCACATATTCATGGATTTCTCCTACCAGAACTAATTTGACTCAAACCCGGGATTGGTGAAAACAAAACAAAAAAGACAAAAAGGGGTTACTCCAGCGATTGTTTTAAGGTTTGTGGAAGCTGCAGTTCAGCCTGTCTTGGACATGGGACCGTGCGTCAGCCGGGAGGGATCCGGTTCCTGAAGGAGGAAAAGCCCGTGTGCGGGAGTTTTTTTTCATTTTTGTTTTTTGTTACAGGGGAGGGGGAGCTGTGGGTTTTACGCGCCGAAATGATGCGTCCCAACCGCGGCTTCATCCTGCTCCTCCTCAACGGAACCGCTTGTTTGGTAAGAAAAGGCTGGCAGTGGGGTTAAAGTCACACTGTAGGCTAGTCTTTACGCATCTTGTTTCAAAATGACCTTTTATCGCACATGTAACACCTTGTACCTGCGTCACACGGTAAGGTGTCTGCACCCCGTTTGCACCAAAAACTTACAAACTCTCGAATATAAGTAGACTCAGATTCGGAAGACTAACATCTGGACACGGTAACGGAGAGCTGGGATGATGTTGGTCATAATGGCACATTTCCAGTGCAGTTCATCTGTGTTTCTTGCCGAGATGCAGAGATAATTCTTGCCCGATGTGCTCTGTTCCTTGCATCCAAACGCATGTGTGCTGCTGATGTCTACGTTATGTTGGCCCAGACTTTTAATGTACATAACATTCACTTTGACCCGGCTTCTAGGCACGGGTACGGCGGGTGCACTATCACTATTACCAGCGGACACTTGTCCTGGCAGCGTGCCGAGCGCACGGTGCCGCCGGTACCCAACATCAGTGTGCGTATTTGGAGCCACGTCGGTCATTTAACATATCATTTAATCTATATATTTTGGGTCACTTCAAAGTATGTAATTGCCCATGAAAGTCATGATTTTCATCTAAACAATTACACGACAAATGCACCTGCGTCCTAAATCAATCAAACTGCACGCAGGTGTAACGTTCCACTTTTAGCCAAAGAGGCACATCAATCTAAATAATTTAAAAGCTTTCACCAGTTTGATATGTATACAATGAGTGTACTTCATCACAGACTGTGTCAGCCAACTTTAACGGCAAAACAAAATGCATGTAAATTGAAGAAAGTGGGTTTCCCTTACAGTAGCTTACACACCTGGCTTAGAATAAAGACCAGACACAACATATTTGATCAATTTTCTCCGTGTGATAGTCATTTGCAACAAACAGCTGCACCACAATGTTGTAGGCAATGTGGTTATACCGTGTGAGACTTAAGGCAGAGGATGTCCACAGAGGGACGAGACAAGCAGCTCTTTATTCTGAGGACTTACCTTCTTGTCAGATATGATTAAACACAGAATTTATACTGTGGGTGGTGAGATAACTTTGAGCTGAGTGAAATGTCTCATTAGAATCTTTCTTCTCTTAATTGGGAAGTAATGCCTCCAGTATAGACTGTGTCTTTCCTCAGTAAACGCAATACCTTCCTCAAGGACCCCCACTGACCTATAACACCAGGCGTGTAGACACTAACTATTTCTGTGGTCTTAATAAATTCCTCCGACATTACATAACCTATACAATCACATTTAGATCATCCACTCCTCTTTCATGTATGCTTGCAGATTTAAAAAAAAGCAGCCTTTAATGAAAAATCGGCTCTTGATTCACATAAGAAAACTTGAATACCATTCTGCTCGGAAACCCCTGGGCTAGGTAGCACAGGGCCCAGGAAATGAGCAAGCTCCCCCCCCCCCAAAAAAACAGTGCAGTGGAAATACTCAAGTGAGGTTCAAGTTTGATGCACCTGTTTGTCTTGCATGCCTTCAAGGATGACCTTGTGGTTTTCATATTAAAGTATTATTCATGTGCTCACAGGGATGTAATGGTTGGTGATCTGAGGTCTGACAGGCAGGGTTTGGGAAAGACTGAACACACACATTTATTTAGTTGAGACAGAGCTGTTCCAACAGATCAGAGAGAGAGAGCACAGACCACACGCTGACTTTAAAAATGGGGGATGAGCGCCTTTTCAGCCGTTGTATAACTAGATACAAGAGTGTGGGATAATAGGCTTAACACTCACTCTTGTGTTGTCTTGGTTCTGGGAGCATTTAGGGAGCTGCAGGGCTGCAGCCCATTGTAACCCTAAAGGTCTGTGGGTATTGATAACAGAATTCATTGGGGCTTTTTCTCCCTCTGCTGATGTATCTATGAAAAACATAGATGATATCCCTCAGCAGGAGAGCTCGCGTAATTCATTAGTCCCGTGACATTGATAAATTACATTGCAATTACTAAATGAAGTAACTTTTTTATTATGCAACTGAGTCATGATTAATAATCGTACACGCCTATTATGCATTAAAATTCGATTTGGATGATTTTCTGTTGTAATAGCTCTGCAATTCTCAGAGCGGGTTGAGGTCTCAAGGGGCCTTTTCTAATATAGAAAACTATTAACACAAGGTGCCACTCTGGTTGTTTATGTGATGAATGAAGTGTTTCAAATGTTAATTATTCTTGATTTCGAATGGAGGGCAATGAATAATATAAACCATCTCAGTTGCATAATGACTGCTTGAGAAATTATGTTTATTTTTGGCAGCGGTAGAGTTATTCTTCTTTTGTGATGCTCGGCAAGCAGAGTGGATGTGTTTCAGGGAGCTGAGTGGCTGATAAGCATGTATCAAGAGAATAATCTGTGGAATATTTTGGAGGATGTTTTGATATTTCGTGTCCTTTCACTGTCCTTGTGATTAGCCGTCAGCTTTTGGTTGAGCAGAGCCAAGATGTTTAATAGATCTGCCACTAATTATTATTTACATTACCGATTTAATCTGCTTTTTAATTTTGTAATTTATCAATTAGTTGTATCATCTGTAAAATAAAAAAAAATCAATTGTGAAAAGTGCCAAGATTTTCCCATTTAAGAAGTTGGACCAATCAAATGTTTTGTGATTTTTGAAAAACGACCTCCACGATTAATCGTTTTATTAAAATAGTTGCTACAGTTAATAGTCGACTAATCCATTAATTGACTAATCCTTTCAGTTCTAATGAGAAAGCCAGCGAAGGCGTAGTTCATTACCAAACTGATGCAGCAGGCGTGAGGTGAACTGAGCTCACACAATCCGCCGAGGAGAGACAGGTGGCTTTATAGGATGAGTTGACACATTGAAAATCAACAGAGCAGGTACAGAGTGGTGATGAAGGAAAAAGAGAGGAAGTGAGAGAAGGTGTAGATAAAGTGCTAAAGAAATCGGAATTTGTTAAACATCTGTCTCAGAGGTTTGTACACCTCATTGACAGTCATCACAGATTCTTGTTTCCCTTTGCACAAAGCATCCAAGAAAATAATCCACATATAATTACAACTGCAGCAGTGTGGCGGAACCGTGCACATCACAAGGTTGACAATATCAGTCCCCTGATCAGCCGGTGAAATCTGGGAGGGGCGAGGTCAACAATCTGAATAACTACCAGTGGAAGAATGAAGTGCAACAGAACAGGGCATTGAACTCGACTGCCACAGTAAATGGCAGACTCTCTCCCCTGTGATTACTCCAGAATCAATCCACTTTTCATTAAAAAGTCATTCAATACAAATAATTATGTTTTAAACGTACACTACAGGTCAAACGTATGGGGTCACTTACAGACATTCCACTCCATTATAGACAGAAAACCGGCTGATCCGAGTGGGGGGCTGATCTTTAATGCAAAATCTACATTGCCCATTATCAGCAACCATACCTCCAATGTTCCAAAGGCATATTCTGTTCCCTAATCTGATATCATTTAAAAAACTAACTGAGAAAACGTTGGAGAACCCTTTTGCAATTCTGTAAGCACATAATGTAAACTAAAAACTCCTGCCCTGGTTAGATGAGCAATGCAACTGATCTCAGCTGGGATTCTGTCTGTAAAGGAGTGCTATGGAAATTTCTAAGTGACCCCGAAATTTTGACCGGTAGTGTAATTATGATTTAACTCACTTAGCACTCAACAAGAAGACAAATGTTGGCACTTAAAACGTGTGCACACCCAAAAAAGAGCATGTACTGTTACCTTCATGTGGTAAAGATCCCTGGGAACGCAGGCCCTCGGCTCTTCATAAATGCATGTGGAGCTCCCAGCTGCTCTTTCACATCAGAATATTGTGGAAGGGATGAGCCTCAGGTAGCCTCTCTCTGTGGCCATGAGAGACAGCACAGCTTTGTACCCCCTCTGATTGCTTTCAGTGCAGATGCAGATGCTGGCCACCGTGCTTGATAGCTGGATTTCACCTCTGTGGCCCTGCACAGAATGTCACTGTTTGCAGACTGAATTCCGATGAAGACATTCATACATTTTCCAGGGTTTCTGTGCATGGAGGTTATTTGAAAGTATAAAGAAAAGATGAAAACGCAAATAAGGATCTTTTGCCGTTACGGTATGTTTCCCACTTCTAAACTTCTATTATCGCCCTCTATTCGACATTCCCATCAGCAAGGTAAGACTTACTTATCTAACACGGCAATTAAAAAACAAATTATGTTCTTACATTGAAAGCCTGGCAGAGCCAAAATCTCTTTCATAACAAAGACACGATTGTGATTAGGCTGTACAGAGAGCACCACAGCAATGGGACGCTTGAATCCTAACATGGCAGTACAACAGCTGAGACAATCAAAGGCATACAAATCTAAGCAAAACTGCCTGCATGGTGTAACAATGCATAAACACACTCCTATGCAAACTCGAATATGTGTGCTTAAGATTAAAACGCAGAGGCTAGCTGGCATTAATTCTAACCACATCACCCTCCTCTCTCCGTTTTGGCCTTTCAAGCTGAAATTCATGTTTCTTAGATACCTGTCCTCCTCGCAGGGTCGCTAACCTTGTCCACCCAGATAAATCCCAGACTAAGCAGAAATACCACCTTAATCCTGAGAAAACAAATAGAAAAAGCTCAGTGTTTGATAGAGCATATATTGCATGCAGTCACAAATGTGAGCAGCAGCAGAGTAAATACAATTTTCCTTTGTATTGGGGCTTTTTCGCTCTCTTGAGTCTTCCTCTTTGCCATCACTGTTGCAATATGTGTGTCAGAGCTCATAAGCTTTGACTCTCCCCCTCTCATCCCACACAGGCAAAGGAAATACAAAACTCGTTCATAATTGTCAAATTTAAGGCTGCGGAAACACAGTAGAAGCAGACGGAACAGTTTATTGTGCTGATGACATCTGTACTGGGGCAATTTAAAAGGGACAATTATGAGCACAATAATATGCACTCCCCTTGTTAGCCATTGTTAGAATGATTGCAATATATCTTGGGTGAGCACACGCCATATGCAACTGCAGAAACTTGATCATTTACAAAAGATATTTTGTATAGTGTGTGATACAGGAACCAAACTGATGCCTATAGCAGCAACCATTAGTTCATTAAACAATTAGACAGTAAATTATTCAGCAAATATTTGGTTAATGCTTTCAGGGTTCAGAAAAATGCCAAATATTTACTTGTTCTGGCTTCTCAAAATGTTAGAATTTGCAGTTTTTCTTTAATGACATGTTATATATTTTCAACCGTAAAATAAAACGCTTTAGGTTTTGGATTGTTAGTGGGACAAAACAAGGAAATGAAATGCAGAACATTTTATAGATCAAACAAAATGATGTTTATTGGTCGTATCCATTTTACAAGTTCTGCCATGGCCACTGCTTTCAACACAGTGCAAATTGTTCCGTTTTACTACATAATTATTTCAAAAATACTCCGCTTCAGCTTCCTTTGCACAAATAACTGCATGATTGTTGTTTGTATTCCTAATTTTGATGTGTACGCTTATGGCTCTGCCTTCACATGTTCTGGAACTGCATGACTCCCTCCTCGTGTTTTAACCTGTTTTGCTTGAACATTTTACATAAATTTGTATTTGTGTATTGATCAAATAAATAACCCAACAATGAGCAATCACAAAAAAACATTAAATAAACATGAAGAAGTGTTAACTGAGCTGCAGGCATTGTAATGGACCTACTGTGGCTTCCTGCTGTAGTGTAAAACAGCCTTGAGTTATGCACGACCACAGCAAGAATGAGCCCAGAGGTGCACCACTTCCCTCCTGACCCCCCGTTAAGGAAGCCATCGGGGGACCGTCTGTCCCTCCCCCCCCCACCTCGCCTCCCCATCTCCCCCCTCGGACTCCCAGCAGCCCCACAGCAGAGACAGACAGAGAGAGAGAGCTTGAGAGAGACGGACAGAGAGAAAGCACGCTCCCTGACACACTGACAGCCCTTCATAGTGAAGCGCTGAGCTGTCCTGAGACAGAATGTGTTGTCTGTTCAAAACCAGCGCAATATATTGTGGCTCTGCTCTCTGGGAGACCGCAGGGGAAGACAGAGCAGATCTTGGAAGAAAATCTTTAGGTTTGTCTGCTGGTTTGAATAGTGAAGGGTGGATTACAGAGCACAGCTTAAAGACAAATCACTCGTAGCCTTGGGTAGAATGAGTGGGTATAACTCCCAGGGGATCCAGATAAAGACGCGCTTGACTTTCACACAGAGGAATAACTAAGGATGAGAAAATCCATAACAGACGTTTTAATTTCAGAGAGCGTCTGCTGAAACTGACAGTAGTAAAAGTTGTTGAAATGAAGTCAAAATGTTATGGAAAGTGTCAATACAGAATGCGGTTGTCATCGTTTCAAGCACCTGAACAATATTAGAAAAGGCAGTGTGGGACCAGGGGATGTGGGTTTATTTGAAGGGGGAACATCAGGTTGTCTGTGCAGTTTAACACACGACGGAAACTGAAGCTTTTCTGATGCCCCAGGCTCTGAGGTGCATGCTCACCTCATCATGGTGTGACTTGAGCTGCTGGATACCACGTCAGAATGAGACCGAGGAGCAAAAGCCCATTTATATTCTCTCACAATCTGTAAACAGTCTGTTCTGCCTGAATGAACATGTAGTGTGCAGTTCACCAGCATGCTGCCCAGTGACGGTACAGTGATTTTCAGGGTCAGAGTGGTGCAGATGTCCAGACAAGGCCCGCTGAGGGTCTTTACAGGGGTTTCCAATTAAAGCAGCACGCTGCCACAGGGATCAGGGAATTTGGCTGAGCTCGAAAGAAGAGTGTTTCAAGTATAAAAAAGGGATAATAGAAACTTTTTTTGCAGAGTATAGTGGTTTTGTATTGTGGAATTTAGGACAGCAGTTATTATATCATTATTTCCTTTTTTTTTTATAGTCCAATTTGAACAGTCATGCAATTATCCATCCAAGGGTTGCTGACCTAATGCACAAATAGATTGTTGTTAGTTCATTAAAAAGTGACATATGACATATTTTTTAACTGCTCTCTTTTCTCAGTTAGTGTCTGGACAGTTTTATGCATCTAAAGTGACTTATTAAAGGTTAAGGAAAGATAAAATTGGTTAAAAAAACACAACATTGATTTTTGGTGGGAGACAAACCAAAGTATGCAGTCGCGTTCTTTGTATGTCCAAACATCAACTTCCTCACTGTAGCTAGCCTGGAAATCCAGACCCAAATCTGAAAGATTAACGGTCTGGCATCGAGGAATGAAGGGAATGGGGCGGCACATAGCGTGCATTTGAAAATCTCTCTAAGACCAATCAATGCAACACACAGGATGTTATATCCAGAGCCCCATACTCTTAGCTACCAGCGGAGCTAACTGCTAGATTAAACTTTTGTCTTCTGGTAAGCTCGCCTCTGACCCGCCTCCATCAGATACACCGATGTGATTGGTGCAGCTCGACTACAAGGGTATAGTAATAGTAATGAGCAGCATTACTCTGCCAGAGTAACTAGCTGAGCAAATTCAAATTGTGCTCTCCCGAGAACTCTGGATTTCCAGGGTACACTGTAGCAGGATAACAACATTCTTTTTTGCTACGGAAAGTTAACAAATGTCATTTAAAGAAATGCTGTCAACCTTCTAGATGGGGCAGTTATTATTATTCGCCCAACTGCTAGAGGTCCCTTAAAAACAAGGTTGCTTTTAGAGTTCCAACAATGTCCTTTCCTCTGTTTCATTCTAATGCAGTTGAGATGGATTGCGGTTCCCACTTGTTGTCACGATGCAGGTCAAATGTTTCACAAGTAAGCACTTGTGATCAGATTTCACTTCCCCGCTCACTTTTGCTTTTATCCGTCAAAGACTGCTGCTATGGGGTGGCCCTTTGCTGCATGTCATCCCCCCATCTCTCTCTCTCCCTTTTGTGCTTGTCCACTGTCACTATAATAAAGGGAAAAGACCCAAAAAATAATCTAAAAAAAAAGGAAAGAAGACTGCTGCTATACAAAAAAAGGGTATGACTTCAGCTAAAGAAGCAGATTGCTGTGGCAGTTTGGTGCTTTGCTGTTGTCCGAGCTGTGTTGCATATCTTGTTACCTCGCCAGAGCTTCCAAACAAGCCCTTTAGTGCAGCTATAAGTGTGACTGGAGACCGTTCACACAGTTACACACATTCCAAGGTGGGAGCTGCACAGTTAAACCATTATCTTCGGATATGACCTTTACTGAAGTAAATACATAAACAAAAAATAATAATGAATTAGATTGAAACTGGCAAATGTTCAGGTATTCATGCTTTAGGTAAGCACTTTATTTTTGGTTACGTTGAGCAAAATTCCATAATGATCTTTTAGCACATTGTAATTAATGTGTGTTCTGAGAGAAAACTACATACTGCTGCACCTACTTTTGGCTCAGTTTTTAGATGGGAGACTTTGGTCAATCACATGCCCCTTCAGAGAGAGAGAGAGCGTTCCTATGGGCTGTTCTGCACATGTATTTCCCTATTCAAAGAGGGGAGAGGGAGAGCAGCAGAAAGAGGTCTCATTCTACTCTAAAGTCTGGTGTTTTTTTGCATTCTAACCTCTGTAGCTTTAAGCTCCCAGGCAGGTGTTGAAAATCTAACAAAAAGACTGGAACATTAATTCAGACAACAGGCCTTGATAGGACGGCATTCAATCAAAACTTTTTATACCTGAACCACCATTAGATTTGTAGAGTCCTTTCAGGTTTTATCAGACAGGTGTGAATACTGGAGCACTGTAATGTTTAGTGTGTTCTCCTTGTTTTCAGTCATTATGTCAAATTCTGTGCAAGTGCTTTAAGAGTAACAAAAATTGGACTCAAATTCTTTGTACACACTTACTTGGCCAATACCTGCTCCCTAGGGACAAACTGGGTAGAAATAGACCTTCTCCACCCTCCTTGCACTGCCACCTTGTCAATATCTTATAATGTAAAAAATGTGATAGCCAATCCAGAGCCGGCCTCTCTCTGAGCATACAAAATGAGCCCAACTCCACCGGGACCACACAACTGAGCCTGTCCAAAATGAGCTGGGAAAGCGGGTGGAGGATGCAGGAAGAAAGAATAGATAGGGGAAAGAGTTTAGAATAAAAAAGATTCAGTGTAGTGAGTTTGTTCACCCACTGCAGATCTAAGCTCTAGTGACCTCCAAGAAGCCGGAGTGAATTATTCATTAGGAGTCAAATGGCTTGTTTCTTGTGAAATTACCTTTCCCTTCCTCACCTCTTCTTGGATCTACACTAGCCAGAAGAATTATCAGTTATAAGGTCACAGCCGTTTGCAGATTTTAATCAAGTAACAGAGAAGTATCCAGCAGTGAGCATAATAGATCTGGAGATGGTGAGAGCAGAGAAAATAATAATATAATAAAGCATTGGTGAACACTTAAGAAATCTGAGCTGCCTTGCTCTTTAATTAAAAATTGATGTCATATTAGAGATGAAGATTTCAACAGTCAGGGGAAAGTGGAGTGTTGGTTGAATGTGTCAGCCTCCACAGCACAAGACCATGCTTTTAATCCCGCGGGTTGTTAGACAGGAAAATTCTCTGTATCAATCAATCCATCAAGCAATCAATCAGTTTAATTCAGATCATGCATCCATAAAAATACAATTTTAAAGTCATAACTTTACGATAGTGAAGAGTGGTAACAGTGCACAGCTTAACGAAAAATACATGTCCTAATTAATCATTGAAAAGCTGTTGAAACAATTATATGTTGTATATGTTACATGTTATTTAGGTTATGTGTTACCTAAACACACACACACACCGACATATATATATATATATATATATATACAGTATATATATATATATAT
>NC_048421.1:16209350-16226520 GCF_013103735.1 Etheostoma cragini
TATATAGGTGTGGTTTATTTTCTTGAATCAATTCATCAACTACTTAATGTAAAATACCCTTAAAGGTACAGGTCATAATGTTATTTAAATCTGCAAAAGTTGACTATTTGACCACTTGGGGGCAGCGGCAGTAGGTGACTCGTGGGTGGATGGGGGGGGGTTACCATCTTATCAGAATGACCAAAATGCATGCCCCTTGTTTTTAGTTAACAGTTGCCTATCTACACATAGAGAAGATACAGACCAACATTATTATTCATCTTTTTAGCCACCTGATGAATGAAAAATCCAATAATCACTGTACACTAAGCTCTAGGTTGGTCTCTACCAATTTATGAGGGAAATATTTGATTCTTTTTATCCATAGTTTTTAATAAATCCATATACTGGTTAGAGCTGCTTAATTATTTTGTGTGTTTAATTTCAATTTCCTAATACTTACGTCTATGTCTTCAAATTGCTTGTTTTGTCCAGCCCGCCCAAATACATTTGATTCCCAATAATACAAAACAGAAAAAACAGCAAATCCTCACATTGAAGAAGGTGGGACCAGAGAAAATAGACATCAATAATCAACTAATTGATAACTGACTAATCACTTATTGTTTTAGCTCTAGTCTCCAGGTAATTTCTGAAGTGAAACATGTGCAGCTCTTGGTAGGATGTGTGCAACCCTTGTTCATTTCCAGGAACTCAACAAGTAAGGTCTGAACGTGCAAACTCAAGTGGGAATTTTGGAACAACATCCGTCGGTTGACACACTGGTCTGTCGCCAGTCCTCTGCCTCTGTGAGAGTGTTGGCATAGATTTCAGTTAAGTTGCTCCCTGATCTCTCTGCGGCCTTGTGGCCATAGTGTGCTTCTGTCATCCGGGGAAGGGGGTTAAAACGGTGTACCTGTCACTGTAACAGGCTGATTATTGCCTGTGGAGCTGTCAGGCTTGTGAGGATCGCTTCCCTGCCCACACTCCCTGCTGGGAGAGAGGCCTGGGGCCTGTACTCACTGAGGCTGAATGACTCACAATTACCACAGCGACAGCGCCTGCAGCCACCTCCCATTCTCTCCAGCCGATTCACTGACTCACTTAGCGCACATGACAAATGACAAATCACCCCGAACCTCCGCCCCCTCACTAAGACCTGATTGTCCATCGCCCACACTTTGCCTACAGTACTTAAAGCTGGGATATATCTTGCCAAGCTTCAAGAAACAAAACAAACCTATTCTGAAAGTAACTTGTTTAGGCCTTTGAAAGTCACACTGTATGGTGTCACACTACGTAGATGGTGCATATTTTAGTATGAAGTTAACAGTAAACCTTTCACATTAAAGTTGCAGCCCTGGAAATACTCAATTTTTATTCAAACTCAACGAAACGCTTCTTTAATGTTACCACACAGGTCACTGACAAATCATTTGTGGAGCATCATGAAAGGATGATTTCCTAGACTGTGTTTTCAACATGAAAGCAAGTGAGTGTTGTGAATATCCAAAGCAGACAGCATTAGTGCTCAACTGCTAACAAAACAATTTTGGTGTTTGCATGCGAAAATGTGAACATATACCACTAAAGTGAAGCAATGCATATGTCTTTTAACCTTGCGAAAACAACAGGGAACTCGAGGGTTTTCCTATATCATTTCAAATTGCGCTTACATTGCATAAGTCAAAGTTGAAAGCATGCTGATAGTTAAATCTTACAGCTCATATACTCCCCTAGTTAAAGGCAGAGCGGCGCGAGAGTTGTAGTAGTATGCAGTTTTTCAGAATCAGAACAGAGTGTGTAAAAATAGGGATTGTTATAGTATTGAATGATTAAAAAGATTTGCTGCAGTGTATCGTGTGACCTCTGTTAACATTGTTCACCAGCTCTCCTCGGGTTTCAAAACACTCAAGTAGTAGCCGATGTAAAAATGCGATACTACAGAACATTAACCAGCAGAAATTAAACCACAATTTAAAGGCATCACGGTGCTGTGTTGAAAACCACACTGCATCTGTTCTCTCACTGCAGTAGTAATTGCAGCTCTGGCTCAGTAATTTTCTTCTCTTTTTCCAGAGCCATATTAAGCTCATTTTAATATTTATCTTTGACAATGATACTGCACACTGCATCTGACACCAAACACTTACATCTTCTGTTTAACAAAAGCACAAGGCTCACTTGAGCTCCCCTCCTGCAGCATTTGCCTCTCCGGCTTTTTAATGAAGACTGTGCAAGAGATAGCAAGGGATGCCTTGAACAATATGTAGGGTACAACGAAGTATTCAGCAATTTGTTAAAATGTGAGTTTAGCGCCATCTGAGAGGCATTTTAAACAGCTGGCAAAATGATCAGTATCTTAAAAGCAAGGTCACATTTTTTATAGAAATCAAGAGTAACATACTTTTCAAGAATGCTAAAGGGCCTTTTTGTAGGACACCACAGGGGCTCTAAGTGCTATCTGGGGAGGCGGCAGAGTGCTACGCTCTGTGCCCGGCAGCTCATTGAAGAAGAGAAATCAAACACAATCAGTTCAATATGAGCTGTGGGGAATGGTGTATTTGTCATCAAAGTCATTCGGTTTGACCTTAACTTCCCCCTCTGAAACAACATAGATACATCTGAAAAGATTTATATCAATATGTCTTCTCAGCTCTTCCAAATTTGTGTTCATTATTTATGAGGAGCCATCAGAACTACCTGAATCAAGAGGAAGGAGTCCTTGTCAAGGCAGTTACCGGTCCCGGTGGGGAGGCCGAAGGATCTGAGCGGCAGTGTAGCGTAGCAGCAGACAGGTAACTAGAGGAGGGTGTTAGAGGCATCTGGCCTCTAACACCCCCTGTGGTAATAGGGCCAGATGAGGGAAAGAGGGGAGTCCTCTCATCTGAGTCCAAACACCAGACCACAAGCACATCAGCGGGAATCCTCGCAAGGCAGTTGAAATGCAATACACGTTGTTATGAAAGGAAATACATGTTTTCAGGGAGACAGAGAATCAATATTGCTGACTGACTGCGGCGCAAGTGAACAAATGTGAGGGAGCTTGAAAAACCTGCATAAAATGGAATAAAAATGAGTCAGACTTAATAATCCTGACTAAGCCTGTATGAGGAAGCCCTGGCAGTCAAGACAGTAGATGGATCAGAGCACAGACAGGAAACCATGCATTATGCATCATTGTAAAAATCTCTCCGGAAAGAACGCACATACACAAACTTATCCCACATTTGCATCACTTATTGTTCACTTTTACAACTCAAAAATCAACAAACAATGTGTGTGTGTGTGTGTGTGTGGGTGTGTGTGTGTTTGTGAGTGCGTGCGTGCATGTATGCGCATGTGTGTGTGTTCTGCCAATTTCAAAGGACACGATAATGCTGGTGACTTCCATGGTGCATTAGACAGAAGCTACCTGTTAATAGATTGTTACTGTTGAATAATTAGCCATTACATTGCACTCACATTCACACAGTCTTCACAAAGCTACTGCTGAGCACAGCAGCACTATCTTATCTCCCTCACTCCTCTTCCCCTCACCTCAGTTGACGTTAACATCTGACAGCTTTGTGTGTGTGCCGAATCCGACACAGTTTTTATTCCTCAATTAAAACACTGGAAGCCTTAATTGGACATTACACTTTATTCTCCTCCCCCCAACTTGCCCAGCTCCCCTTCCTCAAACACTTTGATCTTCCGACCAAAACCTTCCAGGCAATAATAGTTTCCCCTGTTCCCAGACTCACACCGCAGTGCTTAAGAAGCAAAAAGCTCACTTTAAAACAAGAAACATTGCTTAATCTACTCTCCGCTTCGACTTTCTTTCTTTAAGGTTTTTAAATTTCTCTCCAATTAGATGATCTTCAGGTAAACATTTCTGACTTAGTTTGAGGGAAAATGAGATGAAATATTACCATAACACCTAGGATGATGTTTCGGCAATGTAGAAACGAGCGTTTGAGCATGCAACCGTCTCCTTTTGTTGCAACTAGATACTTTAAAGGGACATAAATCAACCTCTGTTGTCAGAGAAACAACTGTAGAACGCATTTCTTAATGACAGAGCTTTATTGTTTAACAGGATTATAGACTTTGTAGAAAATTGTCCACCCTCAGAAATATTGATTAAACTGCCCACAGCAGTAACACACTTTATGTGAATTCAGTTTTGGTGTGGCATTTCTGTTCTTTGATCCCTCTGGCCTCAAGTAGCTTGAATGAGGCATATGAGCCCATTACTAGGGAGCTTAGGGAATTACATTGGCTCTGCGAACACTAGACATGAAGAAGTGTTTTCTCTCACGGCCGGGGTAAACAAAAGAATGTAATAATAGCAATACCTGCAAAATTCCAACCATTTATTTATATATATAGCATTGACAGAATGTCACGGTTACTACCACTAGAGGTATGAACAGTAAATTAAGTATCGACTAAGCCTTTAATTTGTTTTCTGTTCACGTTTCTTTCTACCTTGCTGATAACTGCCTACGTTCTGTCTCTGTTTTCTCCTTCTATCCCCACCTCCACCTCCTCTCTCTCTAGGTGGCACTGGGTCAAGAAGACGACTCCACCAGCCCCAAGAGCTCTTCAGACGACTCCTCCAAGACGGTGGGCCTCCTGAGCGGGCAGGCTCCCCTTTCGCCCCTGAGCCGCTGGATGCTTCACAGTAAGAGCAGAGCTGCTAATACCACCTCTCTGGAGCTGCCCTACCGCTCCCCAGTCCCTTTCTCCAAGCAGGAGTTTTCTAAGCAGGAATTCTGGGAGATGTTAGGTAGTGACCTGCTCAAACCCGATTCATCCAGCTCCAGGGTCAAACGGCGGCCCATCGTTAAGACCGGCAAGTTCAAGAAGATGTTTGGCTGGGGAGACTTCTATTCCAATATCAAGACGGTAAGGCTTAACCTGCTGATCACCGGCAAGATTGTGGACCATGGTAACGGCACGTTCAGCGTCTACTTCCGCCACAACTCCACGGGTCAGGGCAACATCTCAGTCAGCCTGGTGCCACCTGTCAAGGCGGTGGAGTTTGACCTGGAGCGCCAGAGCGTGGTCTACCCCAAGGACTCAAAGATCTTCAACTGCCGCGTGGACTATGAGAAGGTGGATCGCAGCAAGCGCACCTCGCTGTGCAACTACGACCCATCCAAGACCTGCTTCCAGGAGCAGATTCAGAGCCACGTGTCCTGGATTTGCTCCAAGCCTTTTAAGGTGATCTGTATCTACATTTCCTTCTACAGTACAGACTACCGCCTGGTCCAGAAGGTTTGTCCGGACTACAACTACCATAATGAGATGCCCTACCTGCCCTCGGGCTAGAAGACTCAGAGGGGGGAGGAGAGGTGGGAGGGGAGAGGAAAAAGGGGGGTGAATCGGAGTGACTGTAACACATGAGAAGGAAACCAGGGCTGTGAATCGTCCTTAATGCCATTGTGGCAGCAAGACACCTTAAAAAAAAAACTCTCTGTAGCCTAACTATTGTAAAAACATATATGCAAGACAAAAATTACAGTATGCATAATGATGACAGTGAGGCATTTGGAATGCGGCAGCATTCATTAACTGGACTGGTCGTGAAAATCAAACATGCACATTCTTACCTCAATTCAGTTTCTAAATGCCAACTCGTCGCCAGCTAATTCTCTCTTCCATTATGCCACTCGTGAATGTGAATGTCCTTTTCATCACCCTTTACTATAATTCACTCTTTTGCAAAGTCACAAGGCAGCATTTCCAGGAATGGTGCGATACGATTCACATGAGAGTATGCAAATTCAGACTTTATTACAAACATCACGCAGGGTACACGCACCCCCACCCCTCCTTCGCACAGTTACTAGTAGCCAGAGAGGACATGGAGTTTAAAAAAAAAACATGATGGATTTATCAGAAAAGGTAATTATGTTCACTGAAGCTTCTGCGCAGTAGTCACCAGACGCCCCAGTCTTCTGAACATAGCCATGCTGAGACATACAGAGAGAGTTGCGTGGAGGTGATAGGCTTAATTAGTTTTTTAGCAACTCATTTGGCAATGGCTTGAATCTAACAGATGTTCAATAATTTTAAAACGTTACACACTAAAGCTTTAACAACTCGCACACTGTAAATGATTAAAAAGTTACCAGAGGGAACACAAAGCGTTGTTTTCTCAATAAGAGTAGATTCATGTAAAGTGTAACACACCAGTGGATCATTTAGGTTACACTCAAATAAAAGTCTCTTCAAGGGGCATGGACTTTAAGTCTGTACCAAAAAAAAGTTCCTTTCACCACCCCCCCCTCCCTCGTCAACATCCTCATGTGTAAGCATCCCACCACGGCATTGTCAATGTGTAGTTTACGTTCGCAGCCTGCCAAATCTAATCACAATACATCTCTCAGTTATGTCACCTCTATTTCAATAAAAGAGGAATAAGAGGGGGAGAGGGAGGAAGAAAAGATAATAAAATTTGCAAGAAAAAGCAATTGCTCAACAAAGATTCAGGGACAGGACTTAAGACAAGTTCAGCGTGGGGGGGAATAACTAGATTCTGCATAGAGATAGAGTTGGCCCTCCACACTTAAGAGAGAGAGGGGGGAGGGGGGGAGAAGGAGGTGGAGGAGTGAGAAAGGGAGGGATTCAGTGAGCTGTTTTAATTAAAGTGGAGAAGGAGACTTAGAATATGCAGCTCCTTCTATTGTCCCCTCTGTATGAAAAAGATTACATTTTGTTGCCGTCAGGATTCCTGATTTCACGCCTTGATAACTTTGACTGTGTGAGGCAGATTGCTCTCTCCCGACAAATTCTGTGTTCACTAAAGTCGGCCTGTTATCTTGAATAAATGAAAATATTATCATAATAATTACATATAATTTAATCTTCTTTAGAACTAATTAAGGTTTCAACGGGAGGGCAAAATGTATTCCTAAAAATCAAGTCAGCGAGTAGGAAGATGAGAGGACGTTCACGGGGAGGGTTGTGTTTTTTTGCGCTGAGCCCGGAGTTGAGTGCTCTCATTAAGATAAATGGCTGCTGGCTGGCCCATTTCATGTTGCTTTCTGTAGACAGTATCAGTGGAGAGAAGTGCACAATGGAGCTATAAATTAGGTAGGCTGACATTTTGTTGGTGAGAGTGCACAATGACTTTTTGGTGAACAGTCACCAGACAGGTGTGAAGAGTCATTAAACAGTGAGGTCAGGTAACCAGTTTGATGCTAATGTTCTGTGAAGCCAGGGATTTAGCTCAGATTGGTGCGTGCTTGGCTGGAGCTATGCAGCGATGTCCCAGGTGGACCGCCGCAACGGTAAGCAATCCCCATGAAGCAAACCTCCTTTATGTGTGTGTGTGTGTGTATTAGAGGGGGGGGGGGGAGCATAAAGCCAGACATAAATGATTTGTCTTTACTGCTTTGTGTGAGATTGAGGGGCCGATAAAATAGGGATAGGGCTAAATACAGTGGCAAAGACCTGTAAATCTGCACATCAAAGCTCTGCATTTGTTTTAGTTCATCTTAATGGGGGGAGTAGCTCCTCTCCATATGCGACCTCATCAACTTGTGGCCGCAAGCAAATAGCAGCAGTGCACAAGCGATTCTGCAGGGGACAGGCAGCTACAGCACCCGCAACAATGATAAAGGCTGTTCATCTTGCAAAGTCAAACGTCCGGGTCCACTTGCGCGTGATTGTTTTATCAAAACAAAACATGAACCGATATATGTTAACAACACCGGTGTCTGTGTCTCTGCTGTAAGTGTCTCACAATTAAGAATCTTTACAGAGGGGATTTTCCATCAATCAGAGTGCCAACTGAGAAAGCTTGTAAGGACAGATTCTGATTCCCGTCACATCACAGAAATGCAGAATTAATGTGAAAGCATATAGAGAGAGTCAGAGTGGAACATGCAATATAGATGTAGGTCCTGTCTGCCTGATGAGATACAAAGCTTGTAAAATGAACATCAACAAGCATGAATGAACCTCTGCTTATTGATTTCCTCAGCCTCCAACACTCTTCACCCCGTTCCTCTCCAGAAGTCTGCATGTTGCTCAGCCATATGCCCCGCCATCTTCACACTGTGGTCCTCTCCTTGTGTGTGACCCGGCTGAATGGCCTAAGCCTCCCTACCCTCTCTACCTCCCTTACCCTGGCGTTGAACCCTGCTGTGAGTAGTTCCTCATTGCTGCCCTGCCCGCCCTCCTGCACACAGCGCTGAGCTGAGCTGGCTAATCTCTGTGAGCTTAATGCCGAGCCAACGGAACTCCCCTCTCTTCTTCTCTATCTATCTATTTTCCTCTATATCTATGTCCCATCAAACAAATGCGTGTGCACACACAGTCTTAAGATGTGCTGGTTTAGGTATTTCCTCTCTCCTGTTCAAAGCATCTTACTTAAGCCCGGGATTGTGAGGACATGAAATCTCCTCAAGAGCATGCCAACGGCGTGCCCGACACAGATACGCCTCAGTAACCTCAATACCCCTCTCCCCGCCTCCTGCAGGGCGACCAGAGAGAAGCTGGATACTCACACATGTTGGAATCAAAGCTGGTCCACATGGGCCCACAATACTGAGCTCATTTGGAAAAAAACAAGGACACATCTTGGCCTACATGCTGAGAAGAAGCCCCTCACTCTGCTCCTTAATGATCCTCTCAGATTTACAGCAATACTCTCACTGAGACTCCACCCTCTCCGCCTCTCTCCGGGGAGCGTTAAAAAGGCTTGCTGGACTAAGTTTAAGAGACAGCCATATTGCTGTGGGATGGACGGTGTTGTTACGGCAGCAGCCTTACTGTTGACTCATCTAATGCCAACAGGCGTGGATATTTGGCCTTAGAGACTGCAAGACAACACTGGTCTCAGCTCAGAATAGTAACAAAAACATGTATATATATAGATATATGTATATCTATATCTATATATATAGATATATATAGATATATTGATATAAAAGCTAAGAGTCCTCAGATCTGAATAAAGTTGTATTTAAATGTGGGTGATGCAGTGGAGGTTGTCTGTTTTATCTTTCTGTTCCTCATGCTTTTGTTTCTCTATGTCATGTGGATGATATACTGTATGGATGATATGATGGCATTTACTGTGGTTTCCAACATTCTAAAAATCAATAAAGTACACAAGTACTTAAGTAGTACTTAAACCACTTCCGTGGCAGAGAGCAGACTCCAGTCATATATCTGGTTGTGCCTCATGTGCAGGAAGAGTGTGTCAACAATGCTGAAGTCTCTATTTTGTCATATTTGCGTACCCATACTATGTGCCAACGGCAAAGAAAAGATGTGACAATATTTTTTGCTGCGGGCTCTTGCAGATATACATACAGAGAGAGAAATAGAAGGAGAAAAGGGAGCAAAGAGGAAAACGGGGTTGAGAGGGAGAGGAAGGAAATGTTTCAACTGGAATGATGCATGAGCACAACCCACCCCCCGCCACCACCTCCACCACCACACTTCTCTCAGTCTTTGTTTCTTTGTTGTGCATCTTCACACTTCCTGATCATTTTAAGATATAATTGACAATACATTAATTCTACTTCTTAATTAAATCCCTGAAAACCGTTAACGAGGGGATGGGTTCAAACATTCAGCTCACAACATCCCTTTAAACTAGATCGATTGAGGCATGGCTGGCGGCAAAGCCAGGCCCTCCACCCCTCCTCTACACCCCCTTGTTCCCATAAAAGTGCTGCTTGCCTCAGGATAACCTTGCCGGAGATGATGAAAGGGAAGCAAATAAGTCAACACGGAGACAGAAGAACAGAAATCTAATTTGGAAGAAAGCAGGATAGAGGTTAATGTGAGAATCTGGGAGAGCAGCATACTGGGTCAAATATGCACGTCCTGCAACAACTGCAGGCACCAATCACTGATGATGGACATAAGGTTTTAGCTTTCACTTGTCCAAAAAGAGAAATGTGTGAGCTTCTCAGAGAGGAAAGGGCATTTTAGCATGAGTAATGGGAAGCTAGATGATAGTCAATTGAGAAAATAACTAGTCATGGCAAGAGGAGGCAGGAGAAGGCGTGCAAAGCTTAAAATGATAAATTGACATTCAGCAAAATAACCTTGAGGTATGAAAATGTGTGTCTGTTGAAAAAACTAGACAAGGAACAAGTAAAAAGGGACAAGGGACAATAGTGAGAGAAGACAGAAGGAACTGCACTGACTCCTTTTTTTTTTTAAATACCAAGGCTAGCATGTGGACAATTCTTTGTCCCTGATAAAGTCATTATTATTAATATTATATCAGGTTTGCAATTTTATCCTGCAGAGTAATAGCCATGTGTCATTTTCTTCCATGACATGTTACACCACAAAGTGTAATATTGCTCTGGCGGGAGATATTGCACTCTGCAACATCATCCCCTCGCTAACATTGTTGACAAAGCCGAAGCTCAACCGCAGCGCTCTCATTTCTTCACACTTGGAAATCATCGGCGAGGATTAGGCTGGTGTACCAGTCTGATGATATACAGAACCAAAATGATACTGAGGTCTTATTAAAAATCAGATTTCATCAGTCATCTGTAACTAATATGATACAGGTTTCCCTGTCAGCCTGCAAATGCTGAAATAAGGATAATCTCTCTCAAATGATTCATATTTTTAAATCTTTTTTTTAAATTATTTTTTCATTTCATTGACTAATCTCTTTTTTATATTAAATAGGTGTGTTGGGTCAGATTGCTTACTTATCTGAAAATGTCATTAGTATGGAGTTTCTGAGATTTTGGTGTATAATTATAGTGAATTTCAGGGGCTTTTTCACCCTGAGAAGAATTAAATTATGGGCATATATTACATATGGAAAGCATATTGCCATTCATTGTACATGGGTTAAATTTAAAAAAGTAACTCTCTCTCTCCCTCTCTCCCTCTCTCTCTCTCTCTCTCTCTCTCGTTCTCTCTCTCTCTCTGTAATCTGTTTCCACACCATGTTGCACACAGGACTGCAGATCTTATAGAAGCTGATTAGGGCTTTTGTTACCTGGATACCATCTCCATCCAGATGCAATTCATTACCATACCGTACCACTCTGCTCTCTGGCTGGATTCAAACACACTTCATGTTCTTTGCTGTTCATTGCTGGTCATGGTCACACTCTTACTACGGGCACAAATGTGTAAAAGCAGAAGCACACATGCAGTAGCTTCACACGCACCCCCACCCACCCACCCTCAACCCCACACACACAAACACACACACTGGTTGGTTTCATGCTTCAGCATCTTAATAGTCTCTCTGCCCCGCCATGCCAATCACGGAGTAGAGTGAACAAGCAGGTGGGCCAAGTCTCAGCCGCACATCATCATGAGAGACAAGTTACGAATGCAGGATCAGCCTCTCAACCCCTGCAGCTCCTTTTATGTAAGAGCTCTGCTGTCCCGGTCACTGTATGGCCACATGGACTGGACATGCGACGCCACGCGGGGATCACGTGCTTGACGGAGGCTGTGAGAGAGAATGGAAAATTATAGTGCAGCAAAGGGGTTGAGGAGACAGCGGGGGGGCGGTGGAGGAAGAGCTTGCCGTTGAAGAAAGCACAGATGGCCTAGGGCTACAACATGGTGGGAAGAGAAAAGAATAACTGAATAAACTAATTAGAGGGGCAGAATTCCACACACCTGAATCAAATTAGCACTTACACTCTCACGCTTGAAAAATATGTCTTATCTATAAATCATTCTTACGCACAGACAGCAAGACTTTGAGATAGAAATACTAATATCTTAGCTGAGGGTTCGACGCTTTGATGGATAATGTAACACAATAACAGGAAAAGTGGTGTTTGGATTACGGCGGTTGACAGCAAATAGCTTCACACGTCAACGCCAATGTGGAATTTCAAACTGGGCTTCCGTGTCATGCAAAGTGGCAGCATCAACTGGAGGCCTGATGAAGACAAGATCAGAACGTTCAGCGTACCCCAAAACTAACGTTCCAAGAATGTTAAACCAACATTTACTATGCAACCAAAACACAAACAAAACCTAGTCAAACCTAGTCTTTCCCAGACAATTCTGGGAAACAAAAACTGTTAGCTGGGTTAGGGCTGTGATCTCTGGATTAGCCCGAAAAAGAGGACATTTCCACTTAACTAAGGGAAGCGCTGGAGGGGAGGGGTAATTTAAATTCTGTGACAAGGCTTTAAATACCAGCCAGGGATCACAGTTGTGCCCTTTGGCAAAGTAATAATTAACTCTCTTAGAAGACAATCAGATGTGGATGTGTGGTCATGTAAGTGCTGTGTGTTTCGGCATCTGTGTTTGTGTGTGTGTGTGTGTGTGTGTGTTTGATTGCACCAGGATGGAGCGAGAGAGGTGTGAAATGTTACAGTTTCTCTTCTTTTCATGTAGCTGAGAAGTGTTTATGCCAAACTCTTCAGAGCAGAGAAAGGGTGCTCAGCTCAGGGCTCATATTAGGTGATAAACATGAGAGGAAAGAGAGAGGAAGACATTAAACAAGAGCTGGTAAAGGTTAGCTTTCCACCTCTCCATCACTGTCTCTCACCAGGTTGTTCTCTCCTCCTGTTCATTTTTATTTCCTCTTTAATAACCTTCAACAAGAAGCAGCGTGATCTCAAGAGGAGGAGTTCTCTCCCGCCAAGGCCAGACCGAAGCGCAGCCCAGGGGCTGACAGGGTGAGACTCTCTCTGAGAAACTGTCCTTCAAAAACTGCAGCCTGATGGATTTTTTGGCCCTGGTTTCGCTTTCCCCAACCACATCCTCAATGCTTTGATCCTGGCAATGCGCCATATTCCTCTAGCTCCCTCTATTGCCCATAAGTTACCAAGTAGCCCGATCCACACACACACACACATTACCAATTAGCCCCAACACACACTCTCACACACACACACAGGTTTGTTTCGGCTGACTGTTCAGTCCTTAGTACTGTGAAGTTGTTGCATGATGAGTCAATAAAGAGTTGGGGTGTTTAGAGGGAACTACCCCCTCCACACACACACACACACACACACACAGAGCAATCTTCCCACCCCAGGCCTGTCATGGGAGCGTGCTGGGCTCACATCGTTATTAGCTATCCTGTGTGAGTTTATCACAAACCCAACGATGTGCAGACTCAGCCGTAGACATTCACACAACACCTCAATCAGTCTTCATTTGCCTTCTCTTCCTTGTAATATTTCACCTCTTTCCTAAAGGAAAAGTGAAACAGGGAACTCTCAGGTGAGAAGCTTTATTTGCTCCTTTTCCTTAATGAACAGTTGGATTTTCCCAAAAGGCTGATTGTGACACATGTGTGAGTCCCGTGTCATGCGAGGCCCAGAGGTTCTCTAAAACCAGCTGCAAGCAGTTAAAAAACAGTCACCTAAGAGCAGCATATCCCCTTCAGGCACTCAGTTCAACTGGCACATTGTTCGGCAGTAAAAGTAAAGCTCCCCTCACATAACACTAAAATGTATTTGATAGACAAACAGTTGGTTTACCTCAGGAGTTTTTCCTCCAAAGAAGTAACAACAAATGTTATTAGATTTTCTTCATGTGAAAGTCTGGCCATGGTCCTTCGGTAAAATGTCTGATTAAACTTTGGGCTGCAAACACCTCCTTTTATTGCTCTGAATGAAGTGAAATTGGTGGCCGGGCCCTCCCGTTTACAACTCAGTAAAAAGAGAAAGCTCTGATGGAGAGCTGGTTCATTGCAGGAAGGTAATTGGAAAACTAGACTTTAATGTGACCTCTCAATGACAATGGACGGTCATGCAGTAAGTCTAAGTCTGACATTTTGGCAAATTATAAGAGGATCACAGCCTGGTGGTGATTAATTATTTCACATTTAGTGTTAAAGTGTCTCAAATGTTGGCCAAAAGAGACTTAATGGCACCTCTGCAACTCCCCAAGTGTGAATGATCTGAATATAGTGGTGGTAGAAGTACAACTCTTTTACTTAAAGCTTTAGTGTGTAACTTTACATTCAAGCCATTGCCAAATGTGCTGCTACAAAACTAATTAAGCCTTTCAGCTCTAAAAAACTCTCTCTGTATTTCTCAGTATGGCTATGTTCAGAAGATTATGGCGTCTGGTGACTTTCCCGCGCACTAGCTCGAGTGAAAATAATCACCTCTTCTGAAAAGTCTGTCCCGTTTTTTGATCCTCCGTGTCCTCTTTGGCTACTAGCAACTGCGTGGAGGAGGGGTGGGGGTGCGTGCACGATCACAGAAGGCTTGTAGCACATTGACGCACCAATGGTGTTGTTGTCATTACATAGAATTCCTCATGGGGTTTAGAATCTGACCTGCGGCCCTTTGCGGCATGTCCTCCCCCATCTCTCTCCCCACTTTCTGTCACTCTGAACAAAGGGGGAAAAAAGCAACAAAAAAAATCTTTAAAAAAATAAATAAAAAAGAATTCCTCATGGGGGCGACAGAAAATACGCAGTTTAGCTTTAAGTCAAATTAGCAAAACCAAAATTACAATAACTCTATACTGTACTTTACTCAGTTCTTCAACATGCATAACACTCTCCACCTGACAGATATTATTTTAAGTGTTTACAGCTGAGGTAGATTTGCCACTGTCCCTCTCCTCAAAGAGTATTCTCTATAATATGCTGACACCCTGTTCATTTCAATAACAGATATCACTATTCAGCAAATATCTCCTGCTCATTACCTGCGGAATAATGTCCGCTTTGCTGCCTGTACCTTCTCAGACCCCATCTTCCTGTAGGACAGGATTGCAACTCTAACCCAAATCACACTGGTCCTTAGAATCCTCTGAATGTCTCATGCTCTCCAGCCAAACACGACTTCATTCGCTGCTCTGTCCTGAGCTTCAAACAGGACCTCAGCAAGAACTCACTGTGCAGTACATGTCTTGACGTTAGCTATGAAACACCGCCACTGGGGAATAACAACCTACCAGGGAGCTGATGCCATTTGCCTTACTATGCTGTAATATGTTGACCTTCACCTTAAAGATTTTACCATATTACTTTGCCTTCTGTTTTGGCTTTTTAATAATTGGATTATTGAGGTTGCATGGGCCAGGGGATTCTAATTCATCGCTGGATGCCTCCTGCGTTATGATGATTAATGGCTGAATCTGCGGAGCCCTCGTATTGGCTTCAGGTTGTCTTTTCAGACACATACATATAAGCTGCCTGAAATATTTTCTACTATGAGATTTTCAATTCTGGACCCGTTTTCAAAGATCTAAATCACGGTCAGAACCCCTCTTCCAGGTATATACACACACTGTGGAGCTGCGGGAGGAAGGCAATTCCTTTCACACTGAGGGATTTCTTTCTGCATCAGACAAGTCAGGCAATTGGAATTATGACCAGGGTCAATGCTCCAGATGAAACAGCAAGTCTTCCCTCTCCTGCTAAATTTCCACCTCCTGCCTTGTCACTGTCCTTGACTCCTCTTGACCCTCCCACCTTGTAGGGAATTGAGTTATTCAGTGGTACAGCTATCGCCCTGCAGCCAAAACGTTAAAAGCTGACCTTACCGCCTCTCGCAAACACGGTAGCAAGAGTGCTGGCTTATTGATGGAGGCTTTTTAACATGGTTCCTTTGTGCCTGCCTGGGGCGTGAGGAAATAAATCAACTTTACCATTGTCTTCTTAATCCCCTACTACATCACGAGAACCCAGTAGTAACTGACATTTACCCAGGGTCAGGGGAAAAGGGGCCACCACGGTCACTGTACATACACACACTGACATATCACTGTTGGAAACTGCCATACACTCTGATCTACGGATCTCACAGACATCTGATTGAGGTGGTCCTACACTATCACACCACAGGGGGGATGTGGAGGGAAGATTTGATGCACATTAATACAATCATGTTCACCCAAACACATGCACAAATGCCTGCACATCTCTACATTAAGAAATCTGAAAGTTAAGAAAGACACAGTCACAAACAGAGACACTGGAAGGAGACTGATAAGTCAGCGGTTGCGTGTGGGTTGAGATTTAAGAAGTGAGGGAAGGGGATTGTGGGAGGGAGTAGTGTGGGGGATGTGGGGGAGGGAAGCATAGGACGAGGGCGAGGAAGTGGATGTTTTATGAGGCCCTTAACATTTACTTCCCCAGCGTTTCCATCCGCCGTGTCTATTAAGGACGGCTGCTCCTCCTACGTGTTCCCCATCCATCAAAGACCAAGAGACGCGAGGCCCCACACTGACGGACAGCTCGATATGATGGAGGGAGAGAGAGTCTGCATCAGAAAGGGGTGAAGGGGGGGAGGGGGGAGGGGGGAGTGAAAATACAGAGAAATGAAGAAGGAAGAGAATGAGAAAATAAGGGTCACAAAAGTGGGATGCAGCTGAAAATGCAGTCATGGCCAGAGAATGGCGACAGAAAAAGGCTCTCAGATGCACACAACAATGGGAGAAGATGAGTTCCGCGCAAAGAGCTGAAGCAGCATTTTGTCTTGTTGAATATGCTTTGTTCAAGGTGGACTGCCACCCCTTTGCGGGCACAGTCTAAAGAGCTACAGAAATGTTGTGACTCTGCACAATAAACCAAACGCACACAACCTGCCGAACAACATTTCGCAAGAAGCAGTAAAGTCCAAACAAGGTATGAATAAAAAGAGACTCAGAGAAAATGGATGAGGTTTCCATTCTTTGTGACAACGTGTGGGAGGTGTGTGTGGGTCAGAGAGGTGTTCAGCTCTGTTCAGGCTTTAGTAATACTTGTAGCCCCTGCAGGTCACTGCTATTAATTACAAACTTAGCCAGCTACCCTTTCATTAATCTAAATTCATAGTCTAGACTTAGCTCCTGCTTGTTGCCGCCGCTACAGAGAGCTGTGCCAACCAACCAATCACATAATAGATTATCTGCCCTCTGGCCGACCCAAGACAAGGTCTCTCTATCTGCAAACCAATCATAGTTACAGACTGACACTCTCAACCTGCTGGCAGCCAAGGTCAGTGGACTACTGACCACCATATACAGACTTGAGGCAAGAATTACTGCAAATCACAGTGGGAGAAATTGTGAGGCTGAACATTTTGATCACCTAAAACACATAAAACCAGTCTTGTTAATGAATACATGAAGCTAATGACCGATGCTGTGATGAACAGCTGGTTTGCGTTGCCGTTCATCTGCCTTCGGCCCTCTATCTTAATTAACGGCACACATACAGTGGGTACGGAAAGTATTCAGACCCCTTTAAATTTTTCACTCTTTGTTTCATTGCAGCCATTTTCCA
>NC_048421.1:16226620-16243023 GCF_013103735.1 Etheostoma cragini
TTGGAAAAAGGCTGCAATGAAACAAAGAGTGAAAAATTTAAAGGGGTCTGAATACTTTCCGTACCCACTGTATGTGCAGCGATGTTCCCATCTGAGGCAGCCCCGGACGGCACTCACCGCCAACATGCGTAGGTCAGACGAGGAAACATGGGGAATTTGCTTTACAACAGATCAACAAGGAGAGAGGGGAGAGTGTGAGGATAAATGAGACAGAGATGAAGAGAAGGGGAAAGAGAAAGAGAGGAAGTTGCTGAAGGAGACAGAAAGAGAGGAAAGGAAAGGAGGATGGGATGGAGAATGGAGGGGGGGGGGGTTATACCATCCTGTAACCTTGTGTTCCCCTGGCCATGCTGCCCCTGGGCTGCTGTACCCCCCTCCAGCAATTAATCATTTGATACTGAGCTTGCTCAACCAACAACCAGCTCCCCCACATCCTAATTAAGCCAGGAGGAGAGGAGAGGAGAGGAGAGGAGAGGGAATAAACAAAAATGTGACTAAAAGACTATAGGAAAAAGGATGGACACTGACAACGCAGAAAAGGAGCAGCATAGCTAGTAAGCTGGAAGCCAGAAGCAAATGAGAAAGAAGAAAAAGGGAAGAAATCCCAAACTCAGTTCCTATGGATTGTTAACATAATGAAAAGCCTGTGCCAGCCTGCGTCGAAGACCATCTATCTACCAGACTGGCGAAGCAGGCACCATGCTGGTGCCAAGGTTATCCTGCAAAGCTCAAAGACTGTGTGTGTCTGTGTTTGTGTGTGTGTGTGTGTGTGTGCGTGTGTGTGTGCGTGTAATATACTAAATAAAATAGAGAGGAGAGAGGGTGTGCATGTGTGCGCTTCTTTTGAGTCTGTGTGAGTTGAGAAGGCTGCAAGATGTGTGATTATGTACGTGTTTGTTAAGGTTTTTTGTAATAGGAAAAGGAAGTATGTAAGTGTGTGTTGGTTGGTATGTGTGGATGTCCGTGTGTGTTTGTGTGCACGACTTGTTTTTGTTTTGCAGAAGCCTTTTCATCTTTAGTCCAGGATACCGGGAGAATTGATGTCCTCGATCTTCTTCTTGCGGGCTGAGACACACTTGCGTTGTCCCGGCCACCTGCCAGCTAATTAGCTGAACGGGCAGGAGCAGCTGGCCGGTAGCAGGTGGACGTCCATCCCAACATCCCTACCACTTGCTAATGCTAATGGATCTGATCTCAGGGACCACTGGAGTGGACCGCTGGGGGAAGCAGGTTAACTGTGGATTGAAATCACTGAGGCACAGTAGAGCCCCCTAGTGGGGATGTCAATAAAGCAGCATGTGCTGTAATTTGCGGTATCACTTTTTGAGCCTTTGTAAAGTTGTTCTATGTGGCTAGATATTTTAAAGTGTCTGTTAGCTATCATACAACTATCTATTGCCTTTGTTATCAACTAAGCATGGCCGGATTATCCCACTAGGTACCCAATCCAGCTCCCCAATTCCCTCAGTTTGTGATTATCTGTGATAATGTGAATACATTAATCTTCTTTGGGAATATGAACGCTTTAAACACAACACTAACTGAAATCATATCCTCCACAAGACAGGGCCTACAAAAGAAAGGGTTGATATGCAGGAGTCACCATAACGGCCCATACCAATTCAGTTAATATTGTGCATTAAAAGTGCACATTACCAAACAAAATTGAAGATTTGCTAGAAAGAAAATTGAACACAGTGAACCTGGAGCCTTTGGGGCCATTGTTGGTCTGGGGTAGCCCGGCTCTGCCCTCCTACGTACTTCCGCTCAATTTTAATTTTCCTTCAGTACACCGTCTGGGTTTTCTGATATATTCTTGGGTTTTCTCCGGTTAAATCTTTACCGGTCCAATCAGTGAACAGAGGGAGTGGCTGAGAACGATGATGTTGAGGTTGTGTTGCTAGCCGGAATGGCGAAGGAGAAAGACGCGAGCGAAGCCATTCGGTCTGTTGTGGCAACGCTGCTGAATCTCCAGAAGTTAAAGCCCGAGTAAGAATAGTCTTTGCTGATGTTCTGGCCCTCCTCCCCACTGGGTTAAGGAAAAGTTTGATTTTCCAGCTCCCCCTGGTAGTTTGTGAAGGACTTAGCTAAGGCTAACACTAGCAATGCAAAGCCGATGACACAACCAAATATTAGCAATTGGTTGTGTACGAGAGCCTGGTAGGACCAGGCTGGGTCTGGGGCTCTGGGGATGCTTGTTTGGCCCAGTTGGTCATTCAGCCTTGTCACAACTAAGTTTTAACTAGTGTTCCTTGTGTCTTGCTAGCTCGTAAGATTGGTAGTGTGATAAGCATGCAGTATGATACCAATACGTTTTATTAAAAATAACTAATATTTCTGCAAACTGCCAACTTTAATGTATATGCTTCATATCCAACAATGATGTTAGATTTAGAGCTTACTTGTATCTAAAACTTTGACGTATTTGTGGAATACATTGCACATTTCACAACATCATGTTTTATTTTAATATAAAATTGGATAAGTTAACTTTTTGCTCCTTTTCTGTATTTCTATTTATCTAAACACATACTTCTTGTTAGTGCCCGGGAGGTTAATTGCATCTCTCTCTGCACAGCATAAGCAGCCTGTTCTTTGGAACAACCAGACAGACATGGACAGACATGAGAACGGTGGATATTTCTTTACATAAATCTGGGTCATTACTTGAGATAAATGTGCTACAGACATGCAAATATTTCATTGAGATTTTACGACCAGTTTTTTTACATCTCCAAGTCACTGATACAGATTTACAAAAAAAAAAAGTCACCCTGAGTCTTTCTATCTGCAGCCTTGTACTCTCCATCGATCCCTCCTTTCTCTCCATCACTCTGCAAGGGGAATAATTAGCTCAGTCCACAGGTGGAGGCAGTGATGAGGTGGCTTTTTGTGATCGGACCCGAAATAGGTCTGCTCCTCTCCCCCTCGTAAAATGCCTCGACCCTTTTTCACTTTTATAGATGGAGGAGTAATATATGGCTTTATTTACGAGGACAAGCCCTGACAGATTTAATATTTTAATTCGGTTTTACGACCTGAACATAGGGCTGCGCGAGACTCTTTATGAGCCACCGGCATGGAGGGACAAAGCGGCGGGGACCACCGGGCGGAGACAGGGGGCAAGAAGTGACAGATACAGCCATCCCTCATTTAGCTCTGCCTAAATACCAAGCACATCTCTGCCTGCTCTAACCTCGGCCCACACCTCTTCTCCCTCGCATGTCTCTATCATCCGCCGACAGTCCTCCCCCCATCTCCACTCCACCCATAACTCCAATGAGAAGACACGACCATGGAGCAGACAGTGCAAGTCTAATAGAGGGGAAATTGATGGTTCAAACGATTCAGGGCTGGTACTGAGGGGAGATTCATGCCCGAGACAACTCTGAGCTATTGGTTTAGAGATTGATGAATCAGAAGATACAGCCCTAAACTTTCCAAGCTATTCACGGCTTCAGCGATACCCTGCCAATACTTTCCGAGTTCAGGGTTCAGATGATTAACAGCTGATATTGGAGGGAGGCATGGGAGAGCTGATTGATGAATGAGATGATTCAAACTCTTCTGTGTAGATTGGTGGTCATTTCAAAAGCAGAAGTCAAATAGTTTTTCACAGTGGAATAAAAAAAAGATTCCCACACCCATCTAGTAGCATGAAAAGTTTGATTACTTTTAATGGAAATCAATATGGTTTCAGCACTCGCTCTTCGAGGGAATTTTTAATCAAGTGAAATTCATTATTTTATCGTACCCTACACACACACACACACACACACACACACACACACACACACACACACACAGATACCCTCTAACACAGACACTTTTGTTCCAATTCTACTGGCAATTAAAGCTTTTACTGTTTTCCACAATATTAACTGTCATCAAAGGTTGATGGTTGAAACTTCCAAAACAGAAACTTTGAGAAAAAATCAAGGAGGTCCGCATATCCGGAAGGGACTCAGAGCAGTTCCCATGGGAACTGGCAAATGAGCGTCGACCCTCAACCCTCCAGCACAGCGCCAGGAGAACACAGTGATTATCGATCTGTCTGAGGGGCGAACAGCTCAACCAATCAATTCCTCTTTGAGTCCCCTAAGGATTGTGGGATAGAGGAGGAACAGTATGCGTGTGTGTGATGGGGAGGGGCATTGAAGTGGCAGAGTGATTTCTATCCAACACAAATCACTAGCTTAATTGACGGGTTTGAAATTGGTTTGAAAGGCCTGGTGCCCCCGCCGCCTCCTCCCAGGCTGGCATCAAGGCAGAGTGCCGCTTACAGGTAGGCCTATTAGTGTCATTATCCCCCCTGGGGATGGAGGTGAGGAGCCGGTCAGGGGCAGAGCAGACCTGGACAGCAGCAATCAAAACACTTCACAGCCTGTTATGTACTGTACAGTTCATACATTACACCCACACATTGCCTTAGTCATGCATGAGCAAGTCTCTATTACTGCTAAGTGTGCAATCATTGTTGAGTGGTTATAAGACAAAACACACTGACACAAAAGAGACAGAAATAAAGTATTGTTCCACACAGTGGAGAGTAAGACAAGTCCTAAAAATGTTAGACTTCATATTTGTGCTGAAACGATCAATTTTAATTAATCATCAATTGACGGAAAATCAACCGACAACAACTTTAAATGTTGAGTCACTTATCAAGCAACTCTGTTGCTCCAGCAGCTCAAATGTGAGGACTTTTAACTGTTTCATACATAAGAAAACAAAATTATAATTCAATTGGATCTTTTTTTATTTTTTCAATATTGACTCTCCTTCCAGCTGCTTTTGGTCTCTTTGGCCACTGTTTTTATCAGTAATTGCATTCAATTAAATAATGAGAATGCAACAACTTTGCTAAAAATTAGTTAGGTCCAACAGGACAAGAATCTTTCATTAACCTGTGCATGTGCGTGCGTGTGTGTGTGTGTGTGTGTGTGTTCACACTCTGAGAGCCTACACATAAGTAATAAAATGTTCAATCCCTCTTTAACAAGTGGATATTATATTGCAAGAACCGATATTGTAGGAAAACAAATTAAATTTGGTGTCAGTGAACATTTTGTAAAGTGACACATACGTTAATTAAAAAACAGTTATTTTTAAGCTGTTATTTTTCTCTACACATGTTTTTAAATTAGTAGTTTATGAAGATAATTTCAAAAAGTCAGAGTAGTTTTTTCTACAGGGCTTTATTATGTAGTGCTGGCCATGATTCCTATATGTAATATAACCTCATTTATTTGATTTCTTATTTTATTTAAAATGGACACGAAGAAGCATTAGAATTGTAAACACTAATTTACAACACCAGTCCACAGGAGGCTTTTGTTTTGAAAACGTACTTGTATTCACCAAATTAATTGCAGAAATCTGGGAACTATCAACCAAAAAGAGTCAGACGGGGAGAGGAACATAAGCATACGGTCGTAGATGTTGTTTTAAAATTAAAAAAAGGTTAGCATTCAGAAGAGAAAATGAAGATCTGTAAACATCAATCCCAGTCAACAGACACTGTGGTATGACTTGCTGTACTTACTTTACTTACCCGACATTTTCAATAGCGATGTCAGCATTTTCAAATCTCAGCAGTTACTTTGGTCATTACAGTAAAACCTGTTTGAATAATAAAAAATAAAAAAAGAATCTACACATTGATCAATAATGACAAAAATCCTTTGTTGCCGCCCTACTTAAAATACCAAACAACGAATGGGTGTACATTGTGTTCAGTCTGTGGAGAGTATAGGCTCAGCGAGTGACTGATGTTTAGCTGTAGGCCTTCGTCGACACTCAACAAGTCACCCGCTGATCAAACTGAAGGCCAAGGATGGACTCGCCACCCGGAGCGGACTAAATAATTAACGGGCCTTTAATTAAACCTATAAGCGAGGAAATGACCCCCAGGCCCCGGGAGTGCCATGGGGGGTGGAGGGAGAGAGATTTAAAGGGGAGGGTAGAGGTGTATATGAATGTGTGTGTGGTTGATATAAGATAGCAACAAACAAGCAGGAGAAAGTAGCCTGATGAGCACATACGGCAGCACAGCCTGGCCAGCTCATTTACTTTGACATTTGAACAGAGGCATCGCCACAGGAAGTGACTGTAAGGAGGCATCTGACTCACAGGACTGACTGACACTCTGAGGTCCATCAATCTGAGCCCAGGTGAATGAGACGAGAGAGGCCGATCAATAAGGCAATGGTTTGATAGAGTGTGTGTGAGTGGCTGCATTTCCAGCTATTGAGCCTTCTGCGTTTCTAATAAGGGGGAAGATTTATAATGGCAGCTAACTAATGACTGAGCACTTGAATGGTGAGCTGACAACCAGAATGTGATAACCAGTGGAGCCTCACATTGGACAAATGAGAATCTTAAAGGCACTGTACATAAGCCATATGTAAACCAGAAGACTGGAGCCTGCTATTCCTCTCACATTATTTGGCTTCTCTTTTAATACAGTGATAAAGATAAAGATTTAATCAAAATCTTCAGTTATTTCTATTAAAATATTTCAAACGTATGTGCTCTGTTGAAATACTTGACACTAGGCTTTAAACATTATTTCACCTTTTTTTGAATTTTATTTTAGATGAGTAAATCTGCAAATCCAGTATATAACTAAACTGTTTAAGTTATATAAGGAGTTATGCATAATAAAGGGGGGTCTGGAATGAGCGCAGGTGGGCAGCAGTCATAGGAGGCGAGTGTTGAGACCAAGCAGTAGTGTTAAAATTTATTTAAACCAAGAACTGGTTTTGTACATGGGACACTGTTTTCCTTCTCAAAGTCAACTCACTTGATCTTCAGGTGCCCCTGGAGAAATCAGGGCTTTCTCCGTAAACCGCTGTATTATCGTGGAAAGACACACAAAATGGACTGCACACAATTAAGAACACATTTTTATCTATTCTAAATGGCCCTTAATTTCTTTTTGTCTCATTATTCTTTTCTCATTTTAATGCTCTTATCAACATGGAAAAGTGGATTGGCTTGCTTTGTGAAAATGTGTTTTTATTGAAAACAACATTGACATATAGCCTACTGTAGTGTTCAATTTCACATGTAAGATTCTCACTTGGACCAGTCATTCACACTTGGAGAAAATAATCTCTCACAAAATGTATCACTGTCCATCAACAAAGGGTGAAAAAAAAACTTTGACGAGAGGGGGAATTGGCATCAGCTGTGTGCTTCACCGTCAAGTGGTATTTCAGACAGGACGTGCTGCGATGATAGCTCATTTCAAATTGACAAAACCCACAGATCAATTTGGTCTTGTCAATGGAACCATTTGGCAAAATGTAGGCCAAAAAGTACGGCGCGCCAGAGGCGTAGCGCACTAGCTACTATTTTGCTAGCTAGTAGCAGGACAGGATTACATCTCCTTGGTTGTCTAAATACATCCATCGTTAATTTTGATAAGCATTACTAATTAATACATGCCAAACAGAAGTGTAATAATGAACAATGTTGTTGATTGTTGATGTCAATGACTGCAGGCTAACCTTAGTAGCTAGCTAGTATCTAGCTAGTAGCACGGCGTGATTGCATCTACTTGGTTGTCACTATACATCCAGATGAATACTTTAAATAGCAGTTTTTGGCGATCATTTGTGCATCTATTGTAATAACAAGCTGGTTAAACAGTTCTGTGCTCGGGTTCTCCTTTCCTATGTTCCTTCAAAGATACCAGATAGATTAAAAAAATTCATTAAGATCTGTATTTTAAAGAAAACACCACCAATGAGACTATTTCACAGCTCAATCAATGGTCCCTAATCCAGGGTGGTGCCACGTTTTCATTTTTTGTCAATGTGGTAAAGTTATGAATACACATACTCATACCTTTATTAATATTGATAAAACATCTTTGATAATTTGCCAATAATTGAATCTATACCCATACCTATTCCCAACATGTGCATTTAAGACTGTAGGCCTCATTGGGGCTGCCTCAGCTCCATCCACGCTCCACCTCTTAGCCCATATTTGGATAAGTCGGGAGTTAGGCAACGTTTAGTCTGTATCCATGACGTTCGTCTTCCAAGATCGTTCTGTTTGTGACTGAATTTCTGCCGGATTTCACTCATTTAAGCTGGCTATCCGTTGCCTTGGGCTCTCTTTGTATTGGCTTTGTCAAACTCTGTTTCAATAAATGCCAATAAACCATCTAGGAATGCTGTGTGGACTCACCAGACCCTCCTTAGCAGAGCTGTAGTGGTAGGTCTGGCAATGTGAGACTACGTCATGCACTGCAAAGATGGCAACGACTGGAGCCACACGTCACGGAGAATACATCCATATTGTAATTCATTATCTGTTCATACACCAGCTTACAATGAATGCTTTTGTAACAGATTTTATCCACTAAAATGAAGTGCATGAGGATACCATCCTATGGTGTCCAATTAGTCCTCCGGTTCCTACATCTCCAATTAGGTCCCCAGTAATGTCGGACTTCTCTGCTCTAATTCCACCAAATATTACAAGACATGGAGCATAAGATCCAAAAACACCATCATTTTCATCAGCCTAATATTGCAGAAACGGGAGTAAGATCATCTTTCTCATTGGTTACAGTGACAGCACTCTGATTTAATCAAATTAATTCTCAAGAAGCATGTCACGGCACACACCACCTACACACAGACACGCACATACACACACACACACACACACACACAAACCCACACATACGTACATTTCAATCTTCTTATAAGCCTGCACACTCTTAGGTTCTTCCTTTTGCTTCCCAGTGGCACAAACACTCAGAGATCCAATCAATCACCTCTTTGCTCAGACACACACAAATACACACACATGGCAAAGGGTGCATAGGCAGACTTGCTCTAAGTTCACTACTGGACCAATGACATCCATTGTCTTACCCGTCAGCCCTTGTGGCATGCAGCAGCAGAACAGATCCCACTCTCTTTCTCTCCATTAAAGCAACTCCCGACACCGATGCATGCACCTCTGATGGTAATGGTGGTAAAGAGGAAATTAATCTCTCCCTGGACTGCCGTGGCAGGATATTAATCTAGCAGCTTCCCTCATCTTCTCATCTCTTCTTTTTTTGTCTGATAATCCCCTCCTCATCAACACCATATGCAAACCACAGGTGAATGAACAGAGTCATTGGTTAGGATGTGAAACTCCCCTTGCATCTCTTCTCTCCTTGTCTTTTTCCCTTTTGTCAGTGCCTTTTCCCATTGTTGCAGGTGTATCATTTGCCCATCGGTTTTAACAAGATATTGATGTGACTTTCTTCTGTTTGTGTTAAAAGGTTTGGAGTGGACTGCAGCTGAGTTTCAACCTCAATTTAGCATCAGTTGGTCTTAGTTACAAAAAAATGATGGCTTTAATTACACTAAATGACATTCATAATTAATCACTATCTGTTATTACCCCCAGTTTACTTGCTTACCAATCACCATGGACATCCAAAAACAACTAGAAGACAAAAATAAACATGTTCCTTACAAATGAGGCTGTCTCACTGCGGGCCAGTCTGTAACAATATGCCACCTTATTTTGATCTGTGATTATAGCTCCCCTCCTGGGCTGATCAATACCATTTTGTAAATGCCCCTACACCGCAGTGGGAACATGTAGCAGTGGGTCAGACATCACAAACCCTAAATAAACAAGCAAAATGACAAATACATTTGTGGTTAGTGAAGATGTTGAGATGCAGTGGTGAGATATGTCTTTTTTCTACAATTCAATGAAATCAGGGCTGTTTGACATGTTAACAAATGAATGGGTGTAATTGCAAGAGACAAATTATCATTTTATGAATAGTGTCATTATCGTTCCTAAGTGCATTTTCGCACAGTATCTGCCCCCTGGGTATATTTCTTCCAGAACATCTCTCAGCTGAGGAGCCTCCAGTGAGAGCCGTCAAAGCAACACGATTCTTATCCTGAGCATTAACCCCTGTACTGCTCTCAGAGTTTCCACCGGCCTGACGTAGCAGGGTGAGGTTGCTCTGTGGACCCTCAGGGAAACAAATGTGGCTGATAAAGCTAAGCTCATTATCTGTTACTGACACATCGGTCAGGGGGTCAGTCCTAATCTGAGCCCGAAGGAGCCCAGAGGAGCCCAAACGCTTGGCCACGCCGCGACCTGGCTCTGTTACAGCCCTTAATCGGATCTGAGGTTAATGCGCTGCCTCTCTATGACAAAAGCAGAGGGGAGAAAGCAGAGAAATAAGCACCCTTTCGCTTTCCCCGGAGATCCGACACTTAGCCCACACGACTGAGCCATAACTGAGAAGAGAAAGAGCACGGCACAAAATAAATATCATTAACCCACAATTAAAATCCTGTTCTCTGTCCTGACATCCTTTATTGTTCTCATATCTCTGTCCAATTACAACATGCTGGAGTAATTACGGCTGCATTAAAAAGTAATGAAGTTATATGAGCAGGACTGCTTCCACAGGGCAATCTGACAGAAGTAGAGAGAGGAAGGAAATCACTGAAGCTGGTAGAAGACCCAGTGATCACTGCACTGTACAAGAGGTGAAATGTCAAACAGATGACTCTGCAGCACCCAGGATTACTCACAATGCAGCTGACTCTCCTGTGTGGCGAACTGCAATCAATCACTCTGCCTCCCAGGTAGCCATAATTTCTTTAGCTTTTTAACTGGTCAACATGATCTCGTAGCCATGGAGACAGGATCTTGCCCAGAGGGCATGGTATATAAATGGCTTCGTAATGTGTGTGTTAACAGATTTGAGTCAGTAAAAAAACAACCTCCACTGGTCAAAGCTATGACAGCCGAATGAACAATAAATCTGTTATGTAACTCTTGATTGTGAGCGTTTGAATGTAGTGCGTATATATGTGTGTACATGTTTACACATGTTTCTGTTGTGTGTGTGAATGGGCAGTGGATTGCCCAAGGGAGGCTGTTAAGCGAGGGTCACAGATGAGAGCAAGGCAATTTGAGGTTGGAAATGAGCGATGTCCTTTCTCATTTGAGAGCCACAGAGGCCTCAGCCTCTCAGACGCCACCTCCTCTTATATGTCAACAAGCCCATTGTGTTTCAGCTTCCCTCTGCTGTGTTTGTCTCTCAGTACATTGAAGAGAGAGGGAAAAAATCGGAGTGGTAAAACAACTGTGAGCCACAGTGATTTGGAAATGAAATATCAGCCCCGGCCTGTGAAGAGGAGGTAATCTCCCTTTAGAGAAAACGACAGCAGATGAAAAAGACAACAAGGCGGGAGGAAGAGAGGGAGACAGAGAAAGAGAGGACGAGGAGGGGAGGAAGAGAAAAAGAAACAGAGGGAGGGAGGAATGGAATCAGGGTGCTGAGATAAATTGAGCTTGTGTCTGAGCTGCTCCACACATGAGTGGAGATCTGACACTGACACAACACTGGTCCTGCTGGTCTGGGAGCTGCACAAAGAACTGTGGCTCTGAGGGAAACTCTCACATTCCCATGGACGGAAGACGGATAGATGGATGGGTGGGGGGGATTTCTGGAGGAATAAATCTTAAAATGACAAGTGAAATGCAAAGGATAAAACACTGAGTGGTCAAACAGGAAAAAGGATTAAAGATGTTAAGTTTTGTTGTTTAGCTGTATGGTATAAAGTGAAGAGAGTCAGTAAAGGAGGACATGATATGGATAGGATATTAGACAGGATATTAATATGCAAAAAAAATCAATAATCATGTTTTGGAGAAAAAAAGAAAAAAAAGTCACCCTATACCATATATATCTATCTCTTTCAGCAGTATGACATCAGTTGTGAGGGCCTTCCAAAACTTATAAAATAAATATTTCAAATAAAAACCATTTTCTGATCTTCTAGGTAAGGTTTGGTAATCTTAAAGCCCCAAAACGTCTTGCTTTGGTTGTCCAACAAAAGCTGTTGGTTGAAAACAGAAAGCTAACAACAGATCCCAATTCAAAGTCTAATATTCTGGTCATTCATCCAACCAACCCAACTTCCAACATGTGCAGACTGTGCGTCTCAATATCAACAACACACTATTTAATTTCACCGTTGACACAAGTATCAATTCCTCCAGCTCCTTGAGGGCTTTGTCACTTATACACATGTTGTTTTTGACCATTTGCTGAAAATATTGACATAGCTGTTTTTTATGGGAGGAAAATCTTGATTCCTACACAGTTATATGTGTCCAAATAATTGATATCTAGGACGAACGTACAGAAAACGTTCATATTATATGTATTTTTCCACTGTTTCTACTGTATGCATGGAGCAGGTCAGCAAGACCAAGGAAAGCAATAATAAAAAAAATAAAAAAAGAGCCCTAATTACACATACACAGAACATCTATACCTGGGAGAACAAGTTCAAGTTTACTAAACAGCTTAAACATTCATGTGAAATCCTTGACCTTCCGAATGTATTTACAGGCTGACCAGTGTACAAGCTAAAAACAAACAATCACATAAATGTTCTATCTGTTTGATTCCCTTGTAGCTTTCATGCCCGTTACCCTTTCTGTCGCTTCTGTAGGTGTGGCTCCAGGCTCCATCATGGAGGATTTGAAACTATATTACTGAGGTTTAAATAAGGGAATGTCAGCTGGACCTGTCATGGCTGTCTGACACACCTGGCACTATCTTATTTAATTGAAGATTGCTTGAGATGGAGCAGAAACAATACCTGGCTACAACGATTCAATACAATGAGAGACTTGCAATGACGGCAGCGTACATGATGACTGGGATTGGCAACACAGGGCAACAACAATGGATTCTTTGAAAAGCATCAATCAAGCAGCCGGCCCTCTCGGGGCTTTGATCGAGTGGTTGTGTGTTGTTATTAAGAGGCTGGCTGGGGATGGAGGTTGGCGGGGAACTGATAATGGGCTTCAGTGAATCACAAGAGATGAACCCCCGTTGAGAAATTGGAAGAGAGGAAGAGGATGGAGGAGAGAGCAGCAGGGCAAAGGAGTAACAAAGGAGAGAAAAGGAAAGATGGAACGGGTTGGATGAGGAGGGAGGCTGGTCTGGCTCATGCCCGCCTCCTCCACCGCCCATATTCCCCCAGTCCCCCGCTGGATGACCAGCACACAGACAGCCAGGGACCATGACGGACACTCTCCTCCTCTAATGAGTCCTAGTCACAGCTGAACATACCGCTGTGCTTTACAGCACCAACAGAAAGGCCTGCCTTCATGAAAAACTGACCGTGTGCTACAATCTCAAATTCCACAACAAATACACCGAGTCAGACATGGTCTTCCTGCACTATATCTCCAATGTAATTACATTTGTTTGTGTCTTTGAAGGTGTGTAATGGCTGCTTTTTTCAAACTCTTGCCATTGCATGCGACCAGGACACCTGCGGCGTGTTCGCAACACGCACTTGCTCTCCCTTGCTTTCGCCTCTGTGCCACCTGTCTTCTTCCCGAATGAGCCAGCCAAGTGCCTACGCCAGATAGCAGCAGATCACATAAGCAGGCTCCTTTGGCTCCGGGGAGGAAAAAAAAAAGCTTGTATCATGGAGCGTTCACTCACATTTCACATTCACTAAATCCATTCAGTAATCTCCTTATGCGTGTGACAAGGCAGTATCAGAGGAGGTTTGTTGAGGTAACTGTCAAGGAATTTGATACGAGATCCCTTGTCACAGTCATTTAGGCTCGCTCCTGTCACTTAGCCCGCCGTGCCCTGAGGGGCTGCTGACAAGAGCAGTATCGGCAGGCGGCGAGGATGTCCTACAGGGCACTTATTCCAGATACAGGAGTCTGGATGCAAAGCTGCCAGTTCACATTGCAAAAGTATCCGTGCAAATTCCGCTCCGGCTTGTGGAAACATTCTTCCATCAAATAAATGGCATTGATTTTGTGGAGCCCGAGTCTTCGTTGCTCTATGTATATTGATTTGGTCCATCTTTGACGTGTCAGGCAGGGGGTGAGCAGTAATGTGAAAAATGAGCCCCCTTCTGCGCCAGGGAGCCAATGAGGCAAACCCAAAACACAGCAGGAAACCCAGCCATTATAGTCATGCCCTCTGTGCAGCTACATCCCGGTCTATTATTTTAAAACGGGGGTCACTTGATGCACTTGCTGGCACTTAAAAAAAAGAATGCAGCAACTGCAACTCCCATTTTTCTAAACACCCTTTACAGCTCAGGCCCAAAACACACAAACACACAAACACACACACACACAAACATGCACACAGCAAAAGCCATCTGAGTGTAATCTAGTCCTCACTTTGAGTCTCCTGTGGGTGTCTGTGGTTTGCTGTGCCAGTGAAATGAAAGCAGGCCTCTCTAATAACAGCGAATTTAATACCAGCACTAGTCCCTTAATGAGAGTGCCCTGTGTTTGCTCTAGGCTCATATCCGCAGCACCAGTGGGAGAGGAGGTGAGGAAGGGAGGAATGAGGGAAATGTAGTTAAAATCTCCCATTAGCATCACCTCCAGGCCATGCAAGCACTCTCCCCAGGCATTGGTGGGGGCGGACCTCTGCGTGTTTGAGCGTAGGGTGGGCACAGGGGGCCACAAGATGCCTGTTCCTTCCTCCGCGCAGCTGGAACTGATTGGATGGAGGGTGTGTGCCGCCATTAATAACATCGAGAAATTACTATGGCACTTATTAGAAAACAGAGTGATACTGGAGATCGGGTGAGAAAAAAATCTTCTACAATAGCAAAGAGAACGAATGGGAATGATAAATGATGTAAAACAGGGACATTTAAAAAAATGTCTATGTTCCTCATATCATCTGATGGCGGGTGAGGACCAAAAAAATAAAAGATCAAAGAAGGAAGGGTGTGGGAGTGTGAAATCATTTTGAGAGTGTTTACGTTCATACGTGGTGGGTGCAAGAATATTACATTACATGCAAATGTGAGAGAGGAAATAAACAAGGGCAAGAGAAGGAAAAACTTGCAGATGAAAGCGTTTCATCAGGTGATGGGATTATTTCCACGATGGTCAAACAGTTAACTAGCAATCATTTAGCAATTAGCATGTCGGCCATATGAAAGAACAAAACTAAACAAAAACAAACCATTGCAATCATCTCTGCTTTAATAGTCTTGGTGAGGTCCCCTGAGTGTTTACTAAACAGAGTGATTGCGATGGAGATTTGAATATTTAATAACAGGAAGAGATTGTAGAGGAGCAGCGTCTGGGGAGAACAACAATCCGTTTGGACTCGGTGGGCAAATGAGGGAAAACTAGGCTCAGCTCATAGAGTCTGTCCCCGTGGTATTAATGAATTTTAGATGAATTTTATGGAATAGCCATAAATACACTTTGAAAACAGTGAGCAGGGAGTGTTTCTCTGCTTTATATGCAGACAGAATATCTGTCTCTTTACCATGAAGGTTCCCTGAAAGCACAGATTTGGCTATTAGGTAGCAGACAGACAGATGTAAGGCTTACCAGGATTGGAGAACTCTCCGAGGTAGATTTGATAGAGACATTTATTCTCCACCAGCTACAGTAGAAAATGCTTTTCCTCTGGGACACATGTATTTTAAACTCAATATATTTCTTAATCCAGCACATCCATCATGTTGTGCACATATAGGAATCAAACTCACCTACACATGTAGATTGGGTTTGTGCATTATAAGACATCCCAAAAAGTTTGTCTTTGAACCTTTTTTAGCGGCAGACTCAGCGTACCTATTAAACATCAAAACACCAACAGTGTACAACCTCAGCAATTGGAGGAACACCGTGTATCTTCAACCTCTGTCCAGGGAAGTGCATGTTGCCATAGAAACTGTTTAGATATTTTCTAATTACAAAACAACATTTGCAAACATTTTTCAGCTTTTAATAAGTCACTTAATAAGTAGAAACCACCTCATGGTCGTACGCCTTCGTCGACTAGTTAAGTGGCAGTTTACATCCAGGTCTGTCCAGACTCATATAGTATACTGTATGTGGTGAAAACTTTTAAGGAAATTAATAAAAAAGATTTTCTGTGACTTTTTGGGTGAAACATGGATGCTTAACACACATCTACAACCCAGCAGCAGAGAAGATCTAAACAAACACCACAGCTTACGACTAGTGTTACCAGTTCAGTATCTGACCAAATGTGCCCCCTTCTGTTCCTGAGTTATGGCGTTAAATTACGGCCAGAAAAGCAATTTAGCAGAGCATTTAGATGTTACAGTGGAGTTGAACTTTTTTCTGTATCAAATGTCATTACTTCAACGTTTCACCCTAGACCTTTGTTGACCATTGTTGTCATAAGTAACGAATGAATGTTGTGTGAGGTTACAGTAATCTTTTACCACTAAAATCTAACCTGTTAAGTAAAAGTACTAAATTATTAGCATAAAAATATTTGATAATGAGAATATACTAGATGAAAATTGATTGTAACATATGCTTTCATGTGTATCACTATCCCAGTATACTGCTTGTGA
>NC_048421.1:16243123-16248194 GCF_013103735.1 Etheostoma cragini
TGGCGGGGCAGGGAGGGGGACGGAGGGGGGACAAGCAGGGCAGGGCAGGGCTCAGGTGCCCTGAGCAGAGTCACAGAGTCGTCTGTTACCTGTCCACCTCTAACCAAAGCCATCTGCTGCAGGGAGAAGGAGAGGAGGCGGGGGGGCCAAGGAGCAGACGCTCGGAGAAAAAAAAAAAAACAGTGAAAGAAAAATGTGCTGATGTGAGATCTAAATTTGTGTTCTGCTTCTAGCTTTAAATTAGTATTTCATTTTGTGCTCAGGCATGTCTGATTTCCAAATAAGGCAGAGTAATTAAAAAAGAGAAAGGTAATTGAGAACAGGAGGAAATTATATTAATGATGGATCTAGTGGGTGAAGGAGGGATAGAAAGTTAGAAATTATTCTTTTCTGTGTGGAGTTTAATTGGACACTGTGCTTTCGACTGGGTGGATGAAGGGGCTGCTGCTGACGCAGGGAGTTTTGAAACAAGAGGGACCTTTCCTCGCTAAAATGAGAGATGGAGTGATATGGCCAAGCTAACAGGACAAAGGAACAGGTCAGGCACTTCAACCAAAAAGTACTTTCTCCCCTCTGCCAAATCCCCTTCCAAATATAATATGCCAGAGAGTTGGCAAAAGAAATTCATCACTGGGTTGCATACAGCCTTCTGATCTCTCATCCACTGCCATTTTAATTGACACTTCAAGAAAATGCAGTGAGGATGCCCGAGGATATAGAGAATGTATATCCCTGCTTGTCTATCACAGCTACATCCTCATTGTATCCTGCTCAACTGTGGCTCCTTCTGAGCCAAACACAAGGAAAGGCAGACTGATGAAGGTGAGAGAAAGAGATTCAGAAGGCGAGACAGTGCTGGGACTGAAGGATGGACGGAGCTTAACAGTGGATTTACACAGAGGGCAACTCCCCCATCAAAACGCTGAAAGAGTAACGCTTTAGCTGCTGTCCCTGGGCACTGAGATCCCTGTATCTTTACAAAAAAAAGCACTTTTAAGACTTCAAGTATTTTCATTTTACAGAGTTCAACATCGACTGTATTTTAATGAAAATGATGTTGCAAATCAAAACACTTTTCATCAAAGGTTAAAAAGAAAAAGTCGTATCAACCATTGGAACGTAAACATCTCTGGTGAGACCTAGAATCTAGAAAGCAAACACAGCATGACCGCGTGATGCCTAATAACTTCCTAACTACAGCGGCCATCTAAATTACTTTCATCTTCACCGGCAATACAAAGTGCAAACACAGACTTATTATTGTATGCAATTTTTCAAACCATGGCTGCACACATCATCAACATTCGTCAGGGAGCTGGAAGCTGTCGGGGTGTGTGCTACACCTCCGGCCCTGACAGAGTGATGACAGGACTTTCACTCACCAAGCATGTCACCACGGGCACTATGTCCACCAATTTCTCTAAAAAATGAACCCATATTGATGGCGTCTTTTGAAAGAAACTTGTTCATCACATCGTCCTTCCTCGTATAAGGACAAAGACAAATCCCTCAATCCTTCAATCCCTCAATACACAAATCTTTATTTCTTGATAATTGCCATACAGATACATGTTGTTTTACTCCTCTTTGGTGATGACAGAAGCACATACAAAATGGATTTAAACTGTAGCCCGTTTTTCTATATTAGCTGCTCTAAACACTCAGTGCCGGGTAGTTATTTTGTGAAAATATTGATGCACTTCTTCATCTTGGCAGAAGCATCAGTTTTTTTGTTTGGAATACACAAAAAACTCTTCAATTGCTGCTTTAAATGGTTGAAAACAATGTTTAAAGTATGTTTGTCACAGAAAATTACTTCAAAAGTTGCATCTCTTCAGTGATCAATAGAGGCTCAAACTACAGTGCCTTTCTCTGAGGAAGAAAAAAAACAACTAATAATTGGATTTTGCATGCATTATGTCTTCATTAGACATTTTCCTGATTTAATCTCTAGCATGAAAATGAGATTTAGTTGTATCATTTCTATCCATGTTGGTCACCAATCGAGGTAAATAAAGGTAATGAGAACGAGAGGTTGAACTTTCCCATTATTTTATAATACTGTACAGATTTGTTGTACCAGTTTATTTGTAGCAAGATAGGGTTACTCCAGTGATTTAGTGTTGCACCTTCATGAAGTTGAAGGACTCTCAAAACCTGAGGAGGGACTCATGAAAGAACAGCTGAAACTAAAGCAGCAGATTTCTGCAACTTTTGGTGCTTAGTGTAGGTCAAGCTCTAACCCTACCCCTAACTCAGTAGTGTCTCCTCAGACAACTTGCTTCCTAAATGTCCTATTCTTTAGAAAAATCCACACTTCCGTTTTCTAAAGCAGATTTTTGTGTGTGTGTGACAAGAATAGTGTGCACGCACTGTGCATAAATCTAGGTTCAAGTCCACAACCTTGAGGTGGAGGTGAAATCTTGATGCTCTAACTTCCAGTGGTGAGATGTAGCAGAGTAAAAGTATAAAGCTGAAAATCAAAACACTTAGGAACATCAAAATTGTACTTAAGTGCAGTACTTGAGGAAAATATACTTAGTTACTTTCCACCACTGCTGATGTCAAATTTAGTGAGAAGGTTTCATACTGGCCAAACTGTTTTTAGTGTAAATTGTCCCTTTAAACATGGTGAAGTAAAAATAGTTTTTCAGGCTGCTTTCCCAAGCAAACAGAAAGTGAGTCGACTTCCTAGACGATGTAGCCGATAGATGAGAGGCCACCAGCCTCCCAGCCAGCGGGTAGCCACAATGCCAGGCATGGCTGGAGATATCCAGTTTTTATCACTGCTCCCCTGCCGTGCCACAATTAGCAGTCATTAGCAGCTCTGGGGAACAGGGGAGCGTTGAGGTAGGGGAAACACTCCAACAGCATGGCGAGAGCTTACAGTGCTAATCAGGTCTGCTTCTCTTTCCCTTGACTCTACTCATCCACGCCTCCACAGCAAACACAGTCTTTTTGATGTGTGTCATGATTGTGCACAGAGGAGCACACAGAATACCACTTACATACACACACTGGCTGTCACGTAGAGATTGAAGCCAATGAGAAAGAGAACTTAACACAGTATAGAAATCCCACAGGATCAATACTTAGCCAGAGTTATTAACTACTGTATTACATTTATATTGGCACCACAGCTCTGAAAAGCCACTCACGATAAACCACCTGAAATTGATGTCAAAGGTGACTCTGCACGAAAGGAGCATCAAAGATAATGTGGAAGCAAAACCAAATAAGAGTGGAATCCAGACGGCAGGTTAGCATCCTAAGTACGCTGGAGCGAACCTAGATGGCCATTCTAACCAGCTGTATGGCCATAGACAGCAAAGTGGGCCTGTTGAAAATGACAGTGATGCATAGAGAGAAGCTACAGAAGAGTGACTTTTTTTTCTGTGGCAGCAGAATGACAGCTTGTGCTCTGCTGTGGCCCTCCCCAGATCTCTGAGCGGCGGGACGGCACCATCTCATCTCTACTGCTGTGATTTGTTCGTCCGATCACAGAGGAGACCACTTTTACAGCTGCTATATCGTCAGGGCTAAGCAGGATGTGGCATGTGGAGCCAGTTGTGTGTGTGTGTGTGTGTGTGTGTGTGTGTGTGTGTGTGTGTGTGTGGGGGGGGTCTGCCTACGAAAGGAAGACATTAATTTGCTGTATCATTTTCATGCTGGGACAGACACACACACACACTGCTCTAAAGCTATAGCTCTATTGCGGGCCTGTCTACCATAATACACAGCTTGTGTTACAGAACTGAATTTAAACCAGGGCCATATCGCATATTTTTGTACATGAGGGGGGCTGAGAGAGAAACACATCAATAAAGATGACACCGTTTAAGAGGCAGACAACCTTTACAAAAGAGCGCTGGGTTTAATGGGCCGGCCGCCTTGCTCATAAACCACAACTGCATCCGACTGAAACGGAGATCGAGAGCCAGCTTTACTCAAGGCTGCTGCAGAGAAATGTTACCATTGGTCTTTTTGCATGAGTCAGTCACAACCGCAGGAAATCAAACAATCTAGACCCAAGGACTACAGAGCGATTAACAAGGTTGAGGAAGCGATGTGTGAGGTGTGTGCTTTGCGGTGTAGCTAACAACCACAGTTGAAGACCACAATACCACAGTGCTAGAGTAGCACCCATTTCTCAGGGCCAAAGTGTTAGCGTGGCAGGCTTTTTTTAGGATTTCATTACTTGTTTTATGCTATTGTGGCTACAAGCACAATGTTGTCTTATCAGTCTCTCAGGGATTTTGCAATGTTGCAATCACAACAATTCACGCAAATTTTACCAATCACCGGAATTTCCCACAACTTCAAGCAATCACGGCAGTCCCACGTGCCAGACTTTGAGTCAGTGTTTGACGGTGAGGACGTCACTCTGAAAGCCACAGACCTAGCAGGAGAGAAAAGGGGTTGGCGTAACACACAAACACCGTCTAATTCATTCCTTGTTTCTGATAAGAAGACGAGACGTGTGTGACTTGAACATCTCACATTTACCAACGAAGCTTACAGCTTTTTCTGTTTAAATCCTGTCGGCTCTCTGCAGCGGGCACACACACACACACACACACACACAAATGTATGCACATGGAAGCCATAAAAAAACGTTATTTAGGTCAACGACACAATGACCTAAATTGAGGACACAATGACCTAAATTAAGGACAGCTATGCTTGTTATTGCAAGTGCAATGACAAAATACAATAAGCACTTTATCAAACCGTATTCATGTGTTAGGTTAGGAAATTAACTAACAATGTAAAGATCAGCAAGTCACTGACACATATGTTCAAATTTGATTCAGTCAATAAATTACTATGTTTTGTCTTTATTATACCAACATAATACAAATTACAGTTAAGGAGCCAGTTGAGGTGGTTTGGGCATCTGGTAAGGATGCCTCCTAGACGCCTCCCTAGGGAGGTGTTCCAGGCAGGACCAGCTGGGAGGAGGCCCCAGGGAAGACCCAGGACTAGGTGGAGGGATTATATCTCCAACCTGGCCTGGGAACGCCTCGGGATCCTCCAGTCGGAGCTGGTTGATGTGGCTCGGGAAAGGGAA
>NC_048421.1:16248294-16261759 GCF_013103735.1 Etheostoma cragini
ATATCTCCAACCTGGCCTGGGAACGCCTCGGGATCCTCCAGTCGGAGCTGGTTGATGTGGCTCGGGAAAGGGAAGTTTAGGGTCCCCTGATGGAGCTGCTCCCCAGCGACCCGATACCGGATAAGCGGAAGAAGACGGATGGATGGATGGATGGATGGAATAAAAAAGACATCGCAACTTTTATTGCAATCTGTACCAAAAGCCACAAATAAGGCCTCAAAATCCTGGAGGGACCGCCTAATGGTGAGCATTCAGAAGGAAACAAGCACCGAAGGTCAAACACTGCACATACGCACAACATTGCGGGACTTATTCCTCACATGACTTTATACTTTTACTGCACAACATTTCTACAGGAAATATTGTACCTAAAATCTGACAGTTTTACGTTGCAGGAAAAGATGTTTACATTCCAACCTTTTAGTATAAACTCATAAAATCGGATGCATTTCTAAAAATGTAACTACAATATAATCTTTATTGTCACTGTTTCACAACAACAAAACACAGTAATCAGCTCTTAGTTCGACAGTATAAATAAAAAACAGACAAAAATAAAAAAGTAGCAACATTTAAATAGCAGAATATAAGAATAAACCAAATTCAAAATAGCAACATTTGAATACTGAAATATAAAAAATCAAGACCAATAAACACGGTAAGGTAGTACTATTAATATACAAGGTTATTGCACTTAAAAGTAAAAAGGTTATTAGACTACAGACTGGGTGTTTTTTGCAAATAAGTCTTACAGAGGGAGGAGATGGAGAGATGGAGGGTGTGTGTGTTCAACTGCCAGAGGGGAGAAAGCTGTTTTAGCTGGTCCTGGACCCGATTGTCCAGTTTCTTTCCCGGAGGGCAGCATAGAGTTTTGAGATTAGCACCGCATCATGTGTGCTTCTTTGCATGGCATGCTAAAGACCTTTAGTGTCATTGGAAATTGGGACCACTAAAATTTGAAATGACTTTAGTGAGTTTGAGCAATGTTTGACTTCACTGGATGAGTCTGCAATGACTGGATAACAGGCACAGGATAACTGGGGTTTTAGAGGACACATCAGGACACCAGGATGTGTTGGGTCAACCGTTTAACCGTTTTGAATCAAGGCTGTAGTCATATTGAGCTAGAAATATTCTTAGCAACAATACTAATGCTTCTAAATATCCAGAAAAACAACTCATGCTTTTAAGTATAAGTTGCCAAGGTAATACTCTCTAACATGAAAATAATAGACTCGGCAAAGACAATGGCACTTTTTGCCTCTATATCTCCATCATTTTTGTTTTTTATTGTGTATTATCACTTAAGTTTATGTATCAACAACAAAACACATTCATGCCACTGCTGCTCAGTAAAAATCCATGAAAAATCCTACCCACTATGTTTTCATATTGTCCTACATGCAACCAACCATATCTGCAAAAGTACATCATCTTTAGTTAAACACCAATTCTACTATGACCACCAATGAATCCAGCCTGTCCGAATATTATCAGAAACGTAGTGTCCGCATCGTGTAACTAGCTGTAACTCACAACTGTAATACCAGCTTCATTAATCATGTCAGCCATTCATTCAAGGTTAATTGCTGTAACCATTAACGTAGGGAGATTGTTGACATGCTCAGTAACATTGGCCAGGGTCAGTTGAAACAGCCTCTATGAAAAATATACTTATGTACCTCTTGAAAACCAACTCTGCTCAGGAATCTTACAAATGAGTAATCAGTGTATAAACCATAATAAGTTAACAGGGGACAGTGGCAGAGGATAAGGCACTGGAATATCTATAAGCATATCACATAATTTTGATGTTAATGTGTGCAAATACATGCAAAACCAAACACTGACCTCAACTTGCCACACATAGGAGCAGTAAATGTCTAAATTCCAAAGTTTTAACCATTTTCTGTTTTGCCACCTGCCGAAAACACTCACATTTTTTCCTCATTAATATGCAAATGTGGGGAATCAGATTTGTGTGTTGGATTGAATTAATCCTCGCCACTCCTTCTGCTTATGCTGTAATCACAAATTACAGACAGGCGTCTGACAGTAGACTAAATCCTTGAATCCAGTCAGAGAGTCTTTTACCTCAGGGGAGAAATCCCAATCAACACAACTGGTCAGACACACGGATACAGCAGCAGCATAGTAATGTGGCACATCCGATGTCAGTTTCAAAGGGATATTAATTTTCCCTTTTATTTTCTCCTTATCTCTCTGTTCTTGTAGCATTATTGTGAAGCAGCTACAGCAGGCCCACGCCGTGGCCAGTTTCCTGACATGTTAATCAGCGGGCAATTTGTTCACATTTAACAAGGGTGATGTTCGAGGAGATACAATGGCTCCATCCTCTCTGCGTTATTGCTTTACAGTTAATGAGGAGGGTACATGTGAAAAATTTGAGATCAGAGGAATGCCACTGCTATTCATCCCCCTTTAAACTGAACATACATCATGATGATGCTGCTTTAAGTAAACCTGGAACAAAAGCTACATTTTGAAATGCAGCCGGCATCCATAAAGCATTAAACTTTAACAAACATGCAAATAGTTTTGATGAAACACAACAGGCTGTGGTTTATTATCATGTATGTGTAATGCATAAGGAGAATATTTCAGCAAGCATTCAAGACAGTCCTGCAGAAACCTCCCTTTCGGTTCTCATAGCTGTGATATTATACAGTAATTGTTGAGTGTTTGCTTCTGTATGCATGTGTGCACATTTGCAGTTGCAAACCTGTTTACAACTGCACTATTGAATCTTGTGTAAATCCTAATTCGATTGAGCATGTGTATTGTGTCTCCTCAGCAGTCTCTCCCAGACCCAGATGGTTGCATGATGAAATAATAAAATGACATGAACATTCACCTGTATGATGAGTGTCTGGTAAACTGGGCAGACTGATGAGATATTCATAAGCAGAGTCACAGGGTGAGCAGAGTGGAAGTGTGACGTCCCCTGTGAACAGCACCAGTAGTTACATCTGTGAGAGAGGAGACGCAACATGAGAGGAAATATAACGGGCCTCATTCAGATGACAAAGAGGGGGGGAAATGGGCGTAGCCACATCATTTCAACTCCCCTCTGACAGTTCTCTAATTTAATGAGGCTCACTGTGAGCGCTCGGGTGAGTCTCTGTCTCACTTTGTCTGGAGCAAGGTCAATCTGCAAACACTAGGGCACGCACAGGAAACAACAACAAAACAAAGCAAGGCCTTGTAAAGGAAAAATGAGAAAGTTAGTTTACAAACCACCAACAGTGTAAACGAGACAGGCCACGCTGGCAGCCCAGAATATCCAAATAATTAATATAGCATAGCAGACATGTTGTAAACAATGTTTGCTGTGCACAGATTGGTAAAAGCATTTTACAGAGGAGAGGACCCTGCCAGATTATTAAATGGAGTTGCTCACCTTCCCTGATGTGCTAAAGTGCGACTCTGCAAACATAGTCGCAGTGACGACAGCCAAACAACAGCGAAAAACAAACAGAAACACACACTCACACACACACAAACACACACTTAGACAGACTGTAACTCCAGCCTCTTGGCTTCACCACTTCCTTCCTCCCTCCATCTGTCTGTCACCACAGACACACACGCCATTCCAGGCAGCAGTCGCCTGGCAACATGGCTCAGAGTCTGAACATATTTCCCAGTTCGGGTAAGATATACACTTTCAGCTAGTAGTGTTATTTCATTAGAACAGAGCGTGTGGGTTTGTGTTTCTGCATCTCTGTCTCCAGCCACCTGCTTTTATTGGAGCCTACCCCCGGAGTGTTTGCTGGGGGAATATTAAAAAGACGACTGCCGTTGAACGGGATATTATAACCTAATTAGCAGGGGTTCCGGGCTGGCACACTGCACGAAAACAGATGGCTGACTAATTCTATTAGCAGGGCAAAAATGGCCGTATATAGCTCTTAACGCTGGGTAGAGTGCTGTGACCTTCAAGCCCCTAGAAGTGTGCTGGTGAACAGACCCCTAAACTAATACAACATACTTAGACTGACCCCGGACACTTGCTATTAGAATTTTGATGATTTGGCAAGACCTGTACAGTGGTCCCATGTGTGTATATATATATATATATGGATGTTTTGATTACAAAACCCACAAAACAAGTCTAGTTAAGGTGAAAAGCTAGTTATTGAATACATTTGAGCACTTCAAAGCACCTGTGCTTCAAAAATAACAATAATGCACCCTAATGGGGTGAAAATGGGCCTTCTCACAGCAGACATTTTGACTTGTCATGGCAGAAAAAGCTAAGGTGTTAATAACTAACAATAGCTATTCCAGTGTCCCAGTAAGCCATACAATGTGTGACAGTGAAACAGCAGGACCAAAACCAGGATACTGAATCAGCTTAATGAAATCCAGCCATTATCAATTTGTTCATTTACACCTGAGTTTTCCCTACCGTGACATGTCAAAATGTCTTCTGCGAAAGAAGATAATTTCAGCTGCTGAAACTCAAATTAGTTGCAAAACTAAGACCTTCCAGACAAACGTAAAAAAGCACACAGGTGTAACCAATGACGTTAATCACGGCTCTGCTGCACTGCTAAATGCAAGGCAGCCGCGGATAACATTACTAGTTCACACCGGAGAGTGGATAAACATGAAATGTAATTCACACACCCTCCAGGAAGTAGATGGTGCAAGAAGTTTAGTGATATTGTAACTACTTGCAGGTCCTGTAGAGGTGACTGTTGGTTGTGGCTTTATTTGTGCCAAAATGAATACAAAGAGGAAAGCTTTGTTGGTGTTGCTTCTCATTCAGCAGTGCAGGGCTACATAAAATCGAATCATACCACACGGCTCGTTTGATAGCTGCTACTTTGGTTAGACATCTCAGTGTTACTAATTGTGGTGTGATCAAGCAAGGTGGATTTAAAGTAGACGCAAAGGGGTAACAGGAGAATAGGCTGCATCACGCTTTAATTAGATACCTCACCATAACTGTATTTACATTCTGTCATTCAATTTGGGGTACGAGCAACAGTATAAAGGTCTGCCGTGTTTCATTACTGAATATGGGATTATCAATGCAGTGTGCGCTAGATACAGTATGTATTCCTGGAAAGTAGAAGATAACAGTGGCTTCTTTGGACATGCCTGGTGTCTCCAAAAATCTACTCTGGATCCATCTGCATTGAAAACCTTTGTTCACCATGTGGTGTCTTTGTAGCTGCAGTAAGCCGTACTTAAAGTTACATTTTAGGACGTACACATGTCAGTCAAATCACTTTTGATCATATACTGCATATGTATAAATGGTAAAAAAGGGAAGATAAGCTAAACACATCATGACTTCATCTATTTAAAATCTAAATGGGCAGGAGAAACTGTCATTCCTGGTTCTTAATATATTTTCATCATCTTTCTTTTAGCCACAGAGATATTAAAAGCACTGCTTGTTATCAGAGCATAAACCGTTACAGATATTACATTTTGAAATATTAAAAGTATCATCCTTTATGTTTTTTTTGCAAAACCGCATTCAAGACCAGGTTCCCATTTATAACTTCTTCTTTTTTTTCTTTCTTTTTTTTAAATCAGAACTGTCTGTGATTTCGATTCACCTGGTCGAAGCAGTGTGCTTAATATACTGAAAGCATGGATTTACAAATAAATATACACCGTCAGACCGGTCACATCTAAATGTCTGCTCTGCCCTGAACACTAAGCTCCCACCCACTCACTTTTCACCCTAACCCGCTCCCAGGTCTCAATAAGCCGTCCTTTATTTCTCAGAAGATTCCATTTACCTTCTCTATATATTTCACTGACATTTTTCAGCCCTTTTTCACTATTTTCTCTCCCTCTCTCCCCCCTCTGCTGTCTCTCTCCCTCTAAAGCAATCATCCTTCTTCCTAGTGTTACCGTCTATTTACATGACACCAAGGTTTTCTTGGAGGCAGGTGCAGATGGCAAAAGGCAGGCTTTTACAAAATGGTTCAGGTTTTAATATCTTCCCCTTGCTTTTCATCACAACCCAAGAGCTTCATAGCAGAACTAACATTACTTTCATAATCACATTGTCCTTCTGTAAATATCATGGGCCCAGTCTCATCTTTATTTTATTACCACCTCTATCACTAAAGAAGCCCGGTGTGGACCAATATAGTTTAGGCTTTAGGGCCAGCCGACGCCAGTCGCATATCCTCCACCCCTGCCCTGCACAGAATACCGCACAGTCAGTATGGCATGAAATCCAACGCAATAGTTAGATTTACTAATATTTAGTCTATCTCTTACGTAATATAATACTATTTTAATTATAATAATACTGTAATCCAGTGGCAGTTTTAAATAATAAAAACATTAAAATCACAATTTTATATTAGCGTCACCTGCAGAGAAAATGCAGTTAATTTTCAATGCTGCAGATAGATATAAAGAATATTCTTGCTACAAGGACACATATCCAAAACTAGTTCAATCGAAACAAATTCAATGAAGAGCGTAAAGAGTTTTGGCATTCAACATTAATATATCAATAAACACTATTTATGTATAGATATAGTGGAGTAATGGCGTCCTGAGCATAGAATGAAGTCCGACGACCTCTGTGTGTGTTAAAACTGTTGGCCCTTCCCTTCGTGTTGATGTCTCACTGGCTTGCTGATTGCAGACGACTCACCGTCCCTATGCACTGCGCGCTGGGCCAGGCTTCTGAGATCGGTGCTCATTCAGAGGCTACACGCTGATAACTGTGTGGTCCAAGCCTTGTTTGCATAGCCCGTATTTGTCTAGCCCAGCTGATGTCTTGTATAAATGTCTTTGTTCTTATGTAACTGTGTTGTTGTTTTAGTCGTCCAATTTTGTCTAGTCCTTATTGATGTCCTGTACAAATGTTTGTCCCGACGTGCTGTAACTATGTTTTATGTTTCTGCAGAACAGGAACCTGCGGAAAACCAGTATTTAAACTGAGTCAGGCCCGTTTATATTGTGATGTAATGTTACTTCTAACTTTCCTGTATAGTAAATCTGAATGAATGAATGAACACCGGCGTCCTGGTCAGGTCAGTAAACGTTACCGCTGATGAGCACCGCTCCCCATGGAAGCTACGCAGCCTCTGGTGATGGAGCTAACTAATTTTTTATTAAATTATTTTTATTATCCCAGTTAGCGCTCCCTGCTCCTCCACTTTCTTTCTTCCTTTGTTATCTGCTGATCAGCGGTATGAGCTTCGTATGAGCTTCGTATGAGCATCAATGTCGCACGGCAGCCCAACCCAGGTAGTGCACATCTCAGTCTGGTAAGAGATGTGTGGAGGCAATCCCAGCACAGACTGAATTCTTTTCAGTATCTAAAGTACAGTACTGTGAATGGATTGGGTACATGCTGGCTTGTAGTGTAAAATGATCTGAGTGTTTGCTAAGACTAGAAAAGCACTAAATGAATGCAGTTCATTTACCATTTGTATGTTGTCTAAAATTTGACAGCAAGGAGATGATTAGCGCATTGAGGTTGTGGAGAAACGTGTGAGAGCCCTCAGTCAGCTCATTGTAAGTGGAAAAGGCAAAATATAAACAGAAAGTAAGCAGAAGGCATGAAGGATAGTTTTCCTTTGACTTCAAGTTGAAGTTAGACTCGCAAAAGTAAACCTTAATCAGAGGTGTCAATGGTGGTCTCACTGACTGTATGTACAGTCTATACACTGCCGGTCACAAGTATGGGTCCGCTTACAAATTTCTATTCCACTCCATTATAGACAGAAAACCAACTGATCTGAGTGGGTGGTTGATCTTTAATGCAATGTCTACATTGCCCATTATCAGCAACCCTACCTCCAATGTTCCAAAGGCATATTCTGTTCACTTATATGATATAATTTTAAACAACTAACTGAGAAAACATTGGAGAAACATTTTGCAATTATGTAAGCACATAATGTAATCTGAAAACTGCTGCCCTGGTTAGAAAAACAAAACAACTGATCTCAGTTCTAATTTCTGACTGACCCCAAATCTTTGACCGGTAGTGTGTGTGACATTTCGTATCATTGGTAGGTCTTAATATTCAGACTAATAGTGCAGTGCCCGTTCAAAGTGGGCCTGTTTGGAACGGCTTGGCCCTCCATATTGCTGCTCCAGACAACGTCACAGTTGACACTGTGCTTCCTCAGGTCCTGAGCAATAAACCTGCGATGACATGGTTGCTACCCCTAGCAGTTTTAGTGTATGCATGCCATTTGCTAACAGCTAGCTATTTGGGACCAGGCAATTCCCGGGAACAAAAGAATCCATTTTAGAAGTTACACTGCTGATTCTTCAAATTTACGAGTTTACTCAAATGTAACATCGCTGGTCTCTCATTCTTCATCATTTCTTGAATGAACTGTAGCAAGCAATAGAGAGTGAGCTGGTGGTGGTGGAGGTGTAACAGATAATAGGGGTCGCGTCTACATACACTACACAATGTGTATACTGTATATAATGAACTACTACTACATAGGCCCCCTAGATTTTGGAGAGCTCACACTCAACACTTCACTTCCTCGGGTCGTCAGCAAAACACGCGCCAAATAGAAGTCGTTGGATGAACGATTAAGACAGACAGAAAGAGACTTCTTACATTTTGATTAGATAAGCAATTTAACAATGAGTGACTCATGCATAAAACTCAGCACATGTGACAAACATGCACACACAAGTTTTACTTCACACTCTGTCTGAACTTCCTCAGAGGCTGAACAGATGTTTTGTCCAACAGAGATCTGAGCTGAATTTTTTCTCAGCCCAGAGGGAGAAAAAAAAAGGGAGAGATAATGGATGGAACAAAGCAGAGAATCCCCATCAGATTCCATATCAGCTTTTGTAGATAGTCCGACAACAACAGCCTCTCATATACTGTCATCCTAAACACAGTGTGAAGAGGAATCTTTACTTTTCAAAGGCACAAACATGCGTTGCATGTGCACACTCATGAGAAGTGTCTGAAATTCTCTTTGTGAGATTCCATTATAATCAACCAGCACCGTCTCTTCCCACTGTTTCTGCGTTATAGTGTGTCTCATGTCAGCTGTTTATCCCTGGATTCCCACAGGGGCATCACGTGCAACTCACAACTCACTGATTGCTGCAGCACAGGAGTGATCAACCTACTTATGCACGGCCAGTTTGTGGAAGCTTTCACACTGCTATTCACTCTTTTCTGGAGAAAATGCTCCTGTATGTCCACAGGCAATTATGTTGTGTTTAGGGTAAAAGAAATATAGAAATAATAAGTTTGCATGGCCTAAAAAAAAAAGCTGCACAGAAAAGAAACTTAAGCAATAATTCAAAAATTACATGTCATGAGAAGTTATGTTTTACAGCTTTAATCTATAGTGAAATATTTGTTTAAGCTTTAGACAGACTGCAATAACACACTCCAAATTAGCAGCAATATGGCGCGCTGCTACGTACTGTACAAGGCATCATGCTCATAGTCATTAGCTGGAGCGACAGCACATTGATGATTATTATTCCCATCACTGCACACGCACCTTTGTGCAGCTACTGTAATGCATTTGTTTATTTATTCACTTTGGATTTCATGACAACGTGGACACAACAAACATCATCTTAAATCAGTGTTTTAGGACTCTGCATTATTATGGCGTCTTTGGGAAAAATACACATACACACATGATTGGCAGAAAAGTCTTAATTCTAATAAGGAGGTACTGTACAGTACTTGAAGGAGGAAAAACATTACATGCTGTTTTGTTTACTGAGAAGCACTCTGGATCTTGTTTTTCCTTTATAGTTTATTATTAGTGTCTTAATAAACCATGTTCAGAAACACATGCATGCAATTTAGTTTCCTATAAAACCATCAGTAAACAGAAAACACCCACGCCATGCTACTCCTGAGTGATATGGCTGGTTGTTTATCATCATTTAATCATTCTAATTTTCTCTTTATCATAATTTTAAAACGAAAAATAAATGTGAACTTTAGGGTTAGGCATTCTTACAGATGCTTGTAAGATGATCTACAAACAGAATGACTGACTGACTGACTGTTTTAATGCTAAGACAGAAGCAGCCAGGGCGACTAATTGGCCTACTGAAGAAGAGATATTTGTATTTCCTCAACTGAGAAATAACCGGACATCGGAGAGAGAGGGAGAATGAGTGAGAAACAGAGTGAGAAAAACTTGCAAAGCCTTACAAGTAAAGATAATTCTCAAGTGCAGAGGGGGGGAAATTGGCAGATTGAGGAAGAATAAGTGAGAGAGGCAAAAGTCCTTTGCATTTTAATGAAAACTTGGAATTGAACGTAAATAAAGAAAGGAATACAGAAGTACATAAACAAAAATAAAGCAAGCTTTAGGATTTTGATGGAATTCTTCACCAGGCGTGTTTGTGTGTGTGTGTGTGTGTGTGTGTGTATGTGTGCTCGCGTGTGTGTGACACATTTGTGTGACAGATTTGCGACAAGGAGCACTGACACACAAACTCACCTCACTCGGGTGTGAGGAGAATGTGTGATGACTTCAGCTTGGGCCCATCAGCTCACCTGAGTGATCAGGGACATCGGCCATTTGAAGAATTCATGAGTTCCTGAAAGAAACGTCCCATAAGCAGCGACTTTTCACAGAGTCAGCTGGACAGAGATCTTTTACAACTAATGAAGGGTAATAGCCAGTGTGATGGCCCAACATTCCTCACAGTGACCTTTCAGGTATGCATGGGGCTTGTTTGTGTGTGCCTGGGTGTGTGTGTATGTGCTTGCATGTGTGGATGTGTGTGTTGAGGGAATGATAAAAGCGGATAGCGCAAAGCTTCTTGAAGGACGAGTGACCTCATACATCATGCTGGCATTTCTCTGCCCATTGGTGAAATGAGGGATTTTCTATCACACTCCCTTCTCTCCTTACATTCAAGTACACACACACACACACACACACACACACACACACACACACACGTACCTCTGTACTTGTGAGGACCCTCATTGACATCATGTGTTCCCTTGTCCCAAACACCAATCCAACCCCTCATAATTTGCTTGAAGTGATGGTTCTGCAGTGAGACGAGTGCTTAAGGACCGTCTACAAGTTACAACACCTAAAAGTGATACAACTAAAATATGTATTCAAATAACATTTTTTTTTTAAGTAAGTGCTGTAGTACAACCAGCAGGAGACAAGTTATAATTGAGGTAAGTTTGGAAACACTACCTTATCTAAATATTTAATTAATATATATTTTTGTTGTATCTCTCGTCTTACTGCCCAGTAGCAGAAGCCAGCAGGCAAGTGTTATTTAAATGAACTCCTGTTGTTCCTTTAAACTTTAAAATCCATTGTTTTATGAGTACATCACCTATTTGTACAACTGTAGAAGTTTTATATCATTTTGGTCATTATTAGTGGGGTAGTTTACATTACATTGCATTAGCGACTACACTAAGCTATTCAGCTAATAACGCTACAGGCTTTTTTTCAGTGGTCGCAGCCAAGCTGGCACGCGCAAATGTGAAATGTTGGTCGCGACTTGTTGCAGTTGTTTCCTGAACAGAGGTGGCACTAATTAGGAAAGGCTACCAATTTAGCTGTTTCTACGGACTAGAAGACGAAAAAGGTAAACACGGCAGAATTGGCAGCAGGATTGACGTCAATGCTTCGATTTGATTCGATAACCTACTTCTTCAGATCAAGCCTTTCATTCACCATAAAAGAACTCATCTTAACCCAAGTTGCAGTCACTCTGAGAGAGGTTGAGCTTCCTGTTTCTGCTTTGTTGTGCGCCATTGTTAGTTAGTCCTGGCGCAGCAGCGAGAGCTACATCATTTTGAGGTCACATTGGCCCCAGCCACCTACGGTGCTGCTAGTATGCGGCACGTTTGACTCGCCCAATGTTCGACGCAGTTGGAAAAGCTTCTCGGGGTTGTTTGGCTTGAGGTTGTGGTGAAATTACTCCAAACCATACACTTTAACCCAAACTCCTACCCTTAGTTTGACCTATACGTCTAACCTTATCACTCCAACCAAAGTTTAAAGCTGCACTAATCATAACTTATTATTATTTGAATTACAGATGTGGCCTGCATTTTGTGAAAAATACTCAAAAAAAACCCTCCTACTGCAGTTTTCTCTGTCCTAAGCCCCCCCCCCCTTCATGCAGTAACCTGTGCAAGTCATTCATTTCAATCAACCTCAATCGTAAGTGTGATCCTGATGCTGTTACGTAGTGGCGGGTCAATGAAAATGAGCGTCCACTTCTTCGTAAAACCCTGTGAGTTGACCTACTGTGATTTAAGGCTCCAGCTAGCAACATAAACTTTGATAATCCGCAGCCGTGAGTCTTTGGCTACATTTGGCAGAAGGCTAAACAGACTCTTTTTGATAAGCATGTCTTCATTTTGGGGGGTTGCTTTGCTGTGTAAGCAGTTGTTGCCAATGATGGAATAGCCACTTCTGCAGGATGTGAATCAGGCTTCCACCATGTGAAGGGACATGCACGTGCGTATGCATTTGAAGCACAATCAATAGGAAAGCCCTCTTACTGAAATTAGCTGTGACTGGCCAAAGTCTCCAGTCGCAGGCTAGATTTGAAGGCCTGAAAACAGAGCCAAGAGGACGTGCAGCAGTCTAGTTTTCTCGCAGAACACTTGAATTACAATATGCTGAAAGACCAACACAAACTGCCTACCCCAGCTTTGATAATGGCTCAAATGACTGTATGTATGTGAAAAGGGCTGCTGGTAGCTACAGAGAATTATCACTCAGCACTTTCATCACTTTTTTTTGGCCCACAACTTTACTGTTTTGGTTCACTCTCACTGCTTTCATCAGCATTGTTTACATCGTTTCCCAAAGTGGCCAAAACTTCACAGAAAAACACCTGTCCTTTGGATGTCTCTGCACCAATTGTTTCGCTATCTCTTGGTATATATAAAATACCTCTCAAAAAAGTATTTAAATATTATGATATGCAATCAACTGTGATTAAAGGCAACCAGCTAACCCTCCTCCCATTATTAGCTTGTGGGTTATTGTAGCTGGCTATCTATCTATCTATCATGAGTGGCTGGTTTGTCTTTAGATTTTATTTGGCAAAAACATTTGTTTTACATTCCCAGAAATACTGTGGTTGCCAGGAATATCAATCACATCTCTCTTGAAGTGATTCCTTGCTCACATTTTCCATTCATTGGAAAGGGATCTGCCATTTACTGTGTCATCAACCCTAAACAGTTCTCAATAGAGGGAGTTCAGGCCAAACATTCATTTTACAAATATGATCTCAAAACTCAAAAATTGGTCCTCTTAAAAATACGAACACACAAACACGCATATTCACATAGGTACATATGCACCTCAGAAGGTCAAGCTACTGTGAGTTTCTGCCTGTTTCCATGACACTGAAACCCAGAGTCTGCACTAATCCTGACTATCAATGAGCCGACAAACCATGCAAAGGACCAGACTACTGTATAGGTAAGTGGACC
>NC_048421.1:16261771-16267745 GCF_013103735.1 Etheostoma cragini
ACACACACACACACACACACACACACACAATCTGTTTCCTCTCTCTCTGTTGTGTAATATTAACGTGCCGAATGGTTATCTGTCAGTAATCTGGAGATGTAGCAGGAAGCTCAGCAGTACCTAATCTGAGCAAAAACTTGCTGATTAGCGTCGAAATTATCCTATTAACAGAAATTATTTCACAAGCTTCAGCATGCAAATGAGTCATTTACAAAAGTTTCATCTGATACTGGTGCAAAACTTATTAAATCATTTAATTGTGAGATTAAAGTGGGCTAATTTGACAAACCAGCACTAATCAAAAACGACAATAGGACAGCCTCGAGGCCCGAGCAGGGATTGCCGGCTCTGGTTTATTTACATATTCTTAATAAGACCGACTGAAGGGACAGAAGGGTGCCAGTGAGGAAATAAGATAAACCAAACAGCTGAAAAACTGCAATGAGGAAGAGGACATAACAAAATGTCTTTTGGGGAAGAAGGAAAGAGTGTGTGCATGTGTGCGTTTGCCACGTCGAGTCAGAGTTAAGCACTGAGACGATCAGAATGAAGGCAATTGCTGCCCGGTGAAGCAGACACACATGCTCAAAACAAACCTGAGACCCAGAGATGATAACGCTGGAAGAAGCGGACTGTGATTAATCAGTGACAGCTAACCACTAATTACAACCCCCAATCAATTACCTCAACGCACATTATCTAGTAAACACACCACCTGGAGAGCACTAATGCGCTTAACTTGCTGTGGGCAGAATCAGCATATACACTTGTCTTTAGAAAACACTGACACTGAATGGGAGGTGTGGGAGCTCCGCTCAAGAAGCAAATGTGTCCAGTGTGTAGATTGTGTGTGTAATTCTTTGTGTTTGGAGAAAAAAAAAAAAATCAAGTGTATAATCCCCTTTATGTATTATTGCATTTGTATGCAGACATATGTGTGGTTTGGGGGTAAATCTCTGCCGTGGACAGAAGCCTCCAGCCTTTGCTTTACATTCTGAGTGAGACTAAAGATTAAAGCTGCTCTCTCAGCCGCTCTCTAACAGAGCACAACCCAATTACACCTTGCTGGACCTGCACCACAAACCATAAGGGGAAGAAAGACTGAGAAGGCGAAAAGAGAGAGAGAGAGAAAAGAGAATGAAGATTAGGAAGGCCGGATGGAGAGAGGAAGAGGTGACCGGGTATGGACGGGGAGAAGACACTGAAGGAGAGATTGGCTTAAAGGATGGGGTGAGAGCGAGAGGAGAGCAGAGTTGGGGGGGTGAGTGCAATGCAAAGGAAGGTGTTAAGAACAGAGAGTAAGGGGGGCAAATTGGATTCAGAATATTAGAGGTGAGAGGAAAGCAATGTCAGACATCTCCTCAGGGGTTTAAATACGGTTTTCAGTTAAAAGGTACGACTCCAAATGGCAGAAATAGTTAACTGCTTGAAACTTCATGAAGTTGAATCATAAATAATGCTGTGTGACGTCAAGAAGGAGACAGTTTGCCCAAATGGTCTGTTATGCATTGGATCACAGCTTACCAAAGAGACCACCCAGAACTAACCAGTTTTTAGCCATGCTAATGGCGTGGCTCTAAGGATGGCAGACATGGTTGGTTGGTCCACCACTGTTGGGCCAGACTGAAACAGCTCAACGTCTGTTGAAAGCTGTGCTAGGAAGTACTGTACAAACAGTCTTGGTGCCTAGAGAGTAAATCCTAATGACTTTGCCGATCGCCTGACTTTTCCTACAGCTCCACCATGAGGTGAGGTGTGATTCTCAGTCTAATATCTAAACAAATACCAAATGGATTGGCATACAATGTGATTGAGACATTAATGTTCTCCTCAGAATGATTAATAATGATAATAATAATATTAATTATTAATTGGTGATCATCTGATCTTTGATCTAGCACCATTATCAGGTCAAATTTGTAACTTTAGTTTGTGACCAAACTCTAAAGAAAGTTGTTTTACATAAACCATCAGCATGTTGAAAGCCACTGTGAGCTTGTCAGCATGCCCAGGTTAGCATTTAGCTCAAAGACCTGCTGTACATAGGAACAGTCTCACAGCGCTACGAGCATGGACACAGATTCTTTGTCTCTTTAAGATACATTTAGCATTTTGATACCGACCTAAAATGTACTACTTTGCATTGGCAGAATCATTCTTTTCTAATATTGTGTATTTTTCTCATTCAGGCAAGGATCTAGTCATATATAAAACCAGCTGTTATTTCTAACAACGCAACCTGAGGAAATAATTTACATGAAGATTTTTTGAATTACTGGAATTGTTGGGTGTTTGGAAATTATAGAGTGCGGTCTAGACCTACTCTATCTGTAAAGTCTGTATATTAATTCTACTATAAATAAAACTGACTTGAATTGTGGCTACAACCACTCAGCAGAATCAAACAAGTTCATCCAGTTCTTTCTGGTTGTCAAAAAGCATGAAGGAAAATCAAGACAAACAGGTTCCAGGAAAGCATGTAAAGTGCTCAAATAAATTCAAATGTGCCATCACAAAATAGCTTAGAGTTGGAAAAGTTCTGCTGCCAAGGACCATATCCAACACCAGGAGTTCATGTGGGCAGATATAATCCTGCAGCATGATGCAGGCTGACTAATGTCATTTTCCACAGAAACCCAGCTTCATATGGTTGCATGTGCCACCTTGCCTACAACACAAACATGCAGATATCTGTAAATTCTCAGCAACAAATGGCAGAAACATCCTCTTCTCAGCTTCCTAAAACGTTTGGAGTAATTATACAGTTGGTGTTGTACCTATCAAAGAGTTTGATGCAACAAACCGGCAGGCAGAGGAGACAAGGGGAAAAGATAAAACAGGGAAGCTGTCTCTCTAGCTTAACTAGCTTCTGGTAGCAGACGCTCTTTACACAGAGCAAGCAGAGTTTATCAGGTCTGCTGTGGGTGACGGATGATGTAGGTTTTTGGAACACAATGCCAATTCATCTCAAAATTTGCAAGCTTGCTTCCTTGTGAATTTTATTCTTGGCAGGATGGAACATCATCTGGACAAACATTTAGACCGGTACACTGACATTGTTTTTTCCACACTTGGTCCAGATACTTACGTATAGACTCAGGTTAGTTTCTTTAGGGTTTTGGAAGTTTTTTTGCGCAGAAGAACCTATTAAAACTGTGGCTCTATTTTGCGACACATCCATGACACCATATTTCACCTGCGGTATCTGTGAGCCTGCAAGTTATGCAAAGGGGGACATTAGTAGACCATTTTTTTGTCATTATTTAAAGAATGTTAAGTTGGTTTCCATATAGCAAAAAAACGTAATGCCCCGTAATGCTTGGCATCTCATAATCCAGCAGCACCTCCTAATGAGGCAGATTTCTCATTCGATGAGGTCCAATTCAATGCAGGTTTCACCAGAACGCTGCCGCGGCCTGCTGCGGCTCAAACTGATGAGAGTGAAACGTAGAAATCCAAAAACATTGAGCTGAAAGTCACTAATACCATTAGATGACCTGAGGGAAACTACACAGACGTCTTTGTTGGTTTGTTACCCTGTGCAAACCTACACTTAAGAATGTGTTAGTAAGAGTGTGTAGATAAACTCACAAATGTCCACAAAAAAATCTATGCCAATCTATCAAGTAGATGTTAAGATATTTCACAGCATATGTGAAAACTTAACCTGCTGGTGGTGCTAGAGGAAAGGTCAGTGATCTCAAAAGTAATTTGGGTTCATTATCTTAGGAGCAGGAATATTTGTCCCACATTACTAAGGACTGGACTAAAGTGATAGACCGCCGACCAATGAATGGACAGACAGATATTGCCATCCCTTGATGAGTGCAGCTTTTATGTGGACACGTTTGTGGACTCCAGGGGACCAGTTAAGAGTTTGCTCAAAGACAACCACCGTTGTGTTGCGGACCTGAGAGTGATTTTCTCGACTGCACTCAGGTTTGATAACAGCTTATAAACTCACTAAAAGTAATGTTGAAACCATATGGTTAAAATATAAAATGCCATTAGACTATCCACTAACAAATGTAATATACATTTTTACATCAAACATTTTTACATCTGTGGAATTGAATCAAACTACAACACTGACAACAGTGCAGTATTGATCATTTGGGAGCAGAAACAGTTTATACCGTTAGGTGTGTAGTGCCAGTGTACGAGCATGAATGGAGATCTCCTTTTCTCTCTCTGGCCTAGAGGCAGGTGAGGTAAAGAGCTAAATAAATAAGGGATAACTATGGGGGTCGCCGAGCCGTGACCTTTCAGCCCATTTGCTCTGGGAGTACAGGAGTGCAGCCTCAGCTAGCTGCTCCACCAAACTCCGGAGGCGAATTTTAATCAGCGCCGTGCCGATGACCGGGGCAGTGCATCATGCTTAACGAGGCTAAGAGAGGGCTTTCATTAACCAATGCGCAGGTAACAAATGGACCACAATACTGATAAGACAATGCTTGTTTCCCCTTTTCCTGTGATGCCCTTCAGAGCATCTCTCTACTTTCTCTCTCCTTGTCCAGACCTCAGCCTGCCTCACCGACCATCTCATTTATCTTTAATTAGTTTTTTTGTACTTTCACTTCAAACAGCAATTTCAGCGTTTGCCACTGCAAACACTTTTGTATACGGACTAATGCTGTATATTTGTATATCTGTTTTGCCTTACAGTTTATTAGGTACACCTTTACAATCTAATTCAATTCAATACAACTGCCCCGCAAAAAATCCTGCCTCTAATGTAAAACATGTTTTGGCACTTTGTCATAGAGGAGTGGATTCAACTGTGGTAATATTTGAGTCCATACAGTAGTTGTTGTTGGAGGTCTTGGATTGGATTATCCTGAAAAGAGTTTTTTAATATCTTCTTGTCCAAACACATGTTCTCTCTGTTGGTCGCATACAGTCCAAAGACATGACAACTGTGAGTGCTAGTGTTGAGATAGACTGGCAAACTGGCATATATTTTATTCCACAATGATAATTAAATTTACATTAAGTATACTGTGTGCGACAGGGCTTCCCCTGGATTCTTTATTTGTTGCCTTTGTTTTTTTTTAGACGGGGTTTTATGATCAGTGATGATGGCACCAATCTTTGTGTTTGTAATTTGTTTCTAGGTTTGTCACTTTGGTCCAGGCAACAACTACTTCCATTAAAAGTTTGTACAGAAATTCATGGTCTCCAGAGCATGAAGCCCACGGTCTTCGGGGATTCACTGACAGTTCATTAAGCGCCACCAGCGATAATAAAAGTTATTTGTCTAATACTTCGATTTATGACCAAATACCTGAAAAACTGATGACCATTCCATCAGCATGAGCTATACTTTGTGTTAGTGTTAATTAACAAATGTTAGCACATTAAACATTAGCACAAGGTTTAAAGCACTACTGTGCCTAGGTACAGCCTCACAGCGCAGCTAGCATGGCTGTAGGCTCTTAGCTCTTTTGCTTTTATTTTTATTGTTTATTTGTGTTTATAGTTTTGTTGTCTTACACTGTATTTTTTGCATTCACTGTTCATTTGACTACTGTCTGTAAACCAAAGAGCACCTCAGGGACATTAAGGCTCTACTGCTCTACTTTGCTCCCTCTACCCTAGTGTATATTTGGATAGACTCAGGCCCCCATTTATTCTTTCCTTCCATTAGAAATCTACAGTCTATTTAGACAGGATTAATACTCCGGAGGGAGATGGATAGTAACACTTTTATCCTGCGACTTTGTAAGTGAGCTAATAGTTCCAAATGAAATTGCAGCCATGGCTTAAGTACAGTGCTTTTTTTTTTTTTTTTTTTTAACAATACTTCAAGTAACACAAATTACCTGCATTGTTTAGCTATTTCACGTTAATATACATGGTGTCTGTTGGATCCCGGAACGCATTTCAAAAAATATTCCAGTTTTTACAACAATGGCAGAAAAACTATGCATGTCACTTATCGTCGTGCTTCATGTGGCCTTGGTGCTTTTTTTTT
>NC_048421.1:16267785-16308242 GCF_013103735.1 Etheostoma cragini
TTTAGACCCTTCCCTGCAACATCTTTTTTTCTTTCTTCCTTCTCTCTCTCTCTCTCTCTGCTGGAATGAGTCTTGTCCTGATTATTTCAACTCCATCACTCCACAGGTCTCATTACAGCCAGGCCAGTAGGGAACATTCTAATAAACAGATGAAGATGATACTCATACAGCCTGTGCATACACACACACACAAACACACACAACCTTGAGGAAAAAAATTACACTAGGGACGAGCAGAAAATAAAAACCTTTCACTTGATTATTTCAGGCAAAATAAATCACAGCCCTCAAACTCACACTCCAACCTCGGCGCAAGAAAAATAGTGATACAATAACAACCGCCGTGAGAGCGCAAACAAATATGCGGCTATAGATAACAGGGCTCCTTGTTAAGGAAAAAAAATGGACACAGGCACACACATGCACATTCAAACACACACTCAAATAATGAAACACACGCACCTTCCTCTGTTGCACTGTGCATAATAAGTCTTGCTTCATTAAAGCCAAATCTCATCCACTATCAGTTTACAACCACGGAAGTCATTTGAACCACCGGGGAAATACAACTCTATTCCGTTTCGGGGTTATCTTAATATATGAGCTTGTCTCCGCCACATTGGTCTGCGGTTAGAAGCTGAGAAAACACCTACAGCACCGCAATATTGCACCGGCACATTTACAGGACGGATTGGTGCACACAAAGCAATTAGCAGCTCATATATATATGCGTAATTGTGTGTGTGTGTATATGAGTAGGACTCAACTCCCATGTCTGGTTCTCTAATTTCCACATCTGCTGTTATTAGAAAACAGTTTATTGTGGATTGCAGTTTGTTTGTGCACGTCCCTTAATCCTTAAGACAACCTTCTCAGAATGGAAGCTCTCCTGAAATGGTATGTATGATAGAGTAGGTACAGTATCACGGCTAATCTGCAGCCACAGCTGCTGCTGCATTGTCAGAGTAAATAGTTTTATGAGATTTAACTCACTCGGACACCAGAGGAGAAGGACAAACAAGACAAATGGAGCACAAAGAAGACAAATCTCTCAACGCTGTCAATGTCTGAGGTGCTTCAGCCATCCATCCTCCATCGTTGCTTCATTCCCCACATCTGGCCCTATCCCACCTGAATGACACCTGATCACTCTTCATCCCTCTATCTATCCATTACCCCTGTCACTTCATGCTTCCATTTCTCTGCCCCAAGGCCTGAGCTCCCATCGCCTGTCACAGATGATACCATCTGAGTGGATTACTTGGGATATCATGAGGAATATACGGTCAAATATCTCCTCGCAAAAAGTTATGATGTGGTCTTGTTAATGCGGCATTAAGTGGTGCTGGTGGCTTCACGTGGTTGGGTACCATTTTTCTTAATGAAGCATAGTTAAAAAAGGGTTTATAGGTTGTATCTAATAGCTTTATAAATGGAACCAAACCAGTTATGTTGATTTCTTATTAGAAAATGATTTTCTCAATTAAAAAGGAGTAACTTTTAATAAGCCATTGAATAAAAATGAGTAAGCAATTAAGTTTATATTTTCAATTTCAGTAATCTATCAAGTCTGGGTTTATAACTATAAAAAAGTTTTTATTAAATGGTATTTTGGTCCAAACTGTCCATTAGATACAAATAAGAGCTTATCAAGAACACAAAGCACATTATGTTTTATTGAAGAATATACACCAGCTAAATGGATTTTCACATCAACCCAACAGTCCTTATTAATGCTTGTTTTTTCTGCTCAATACGATTTTAAACCATTTATAAAGATGAACAATTTATAAAAAGCTTTTTTAAGGTATGCCTCATTAGATGTTGTGAAAGATTTAATAGGGTTAGTTTTCAGTGAAGCTCTGATAAACCCAGAGGACACTACCTGCTCAGCACCAAACCGCGGAAGGACCTACTTAATGACTGTTAATGATCTGCATTTAGCAGCCAAACAGCCAGTTGCTTCCCTGACCAAAACATAACTAATAGGCAAACGTTGGACTTCTTCACTGGATGTGCAATGCGTTAAAAAGTTCGTCATAACAACTTTTTAAGGTGATAATTTGTCAATGTTGTCTTTGCAGTGCGTTGTGCTGCCCCCACCTGGCCAAAAAACTGTAATACATGCAGGTTTTGCGACACAAGAGATCCAGATGCATCACAGCTCTTGTCCAGCGGACAAATGGTAAAACTGCCTATTAGAGTCTTCCTGAACAATATAAAAGCCAGTTAATAAGACAAAATAAAAATTACATTGGCTGATATACATCAGGCTAATGGATTTTTCCCAACCCGGCAACGAGAAAGGTGTACTTATTAATGCCTTAGTAATGATCTATAAAGCACTAAAACATGTACTATTACTCTGGCATTTGTTCCTTCTTATAACTCATTTATAAAGTATGCCTCATTGCAAAGATCTTCTAATATTATAATTATTATTATAAACAATATAATAATTGCAGTAAATGTAAAGATTTTGGTAATCAGAAATCTGGTATCAATGACATAAGGAGGTAATTAACCTAACAACTTAAATGTCATGTAGAAGAAATACTGGACTAAAAACAGCTGACTTCTCCAGCTTGAGATCTGTAACATCAGTAAACTGATGATTTTTACTAAAAGTTACAAAAGAGATTAAATAAAAAGACAAAGAATCTAAATAATACAAAATATCTGATGTTGAAAAATAAAGTAATGGTCATTGTGTTGGTAAGGTTGTCTTGCCTTCATTTTTTCCTGAGACATCAGAGAAAGTCAGACATAGACATATTTATATTAATGGAAATGCTTGAGTTGATGACAAATGGGTGCCGTTGACATACAAATAGTATGCCCCTGAACTCAAAACTTCAAGAAAACCTGACCCCCCACCAAACACTGGCAACTTCCCTCTCTCTTCACTGCTGTCCTCCTTCAATTCTGGGCCCGGCTCTTCCTCCTCTTTTGTGATGAAGGGCCGACACAAACGCATAGCTTGACTTGTCACAGGCCTTCGCAGCATTGACCTGCCACGCCTTGCTCTCCACCCTTCCATAAAAGTAGGAGTGAATGATGGGGAGGCACACAAGGACCAGTGAGGAGGAGGAGGGGAGGGAGTGACAGACTCATACAGCATGCATAACAACTGAGTCCACGTCTCCACATGCCTCGCTCCATCTATCTCCCGCCGACGCTCTCACTTGAGCCCGATGGACACGCACACACGCGCACATACCTTTACAAAGACACAGAAGGTTGGCTGCAAGCTGCTACACAAGCTGACTATCAAAGCTGGAAGAAAAACAACCCGATGCCTCAAAATCCAGCTCATATAAGGAAGGTCATGCTGGCAGGCTGGACTCCAGCTAACAAAGCCTCCTCCTATCTCAGGGACATTCCCAAAACAAGCACAATGTGCTGACATGCACTTGTAGAGCGCCATATGTCTGTTTACCATGTTCACACACTCTTTCAGTCCTATCTATCCATCATCTATCTTTATGTTAACGATTAAAGTTCAGTTTTTGATGACACTCAGAAATGTGTAATTAAATTATGTTTATTATTGGTTACAGTTTAATTGGATCGCATTGGTTAAGTTTATTATTAGAACCCCATTAGCAGTGGCCTTAAGCAGAGCTACTTATCCCGGGGTCAGAGTCCACATGTATACCTACTAAAGTCACCACTGAGTGTATATCTGTTGTGTGATTGGGCTGGGTGAAATATTATTCTAGTATGCATATTCTCTGGTTATATTAATGTACATATTTATGTTGTCCACTTTAATAATTCAAAGCAAATAAGTAGTAATGTTGCCAATACTTGCCATATTGTGAAATATATTAATTTCCAGAAATATGCTTGGTAATATACTGTATGTGTGATTTCAGTCATAACACCCAGCAGTATAATGTGCCTATATTTTAGGGAGAGCTTTATTGTCCAGCAAGATGAATAATTGTTTTTGGTCCATCTGGCAGTTCATTAAAACACACACACACACACACACACACACACACACACACACACACACACACACACACAGTGTGAATAAAATAAACAAATATAAGATTATATATATATATATATATATTATATAGTCCTATAAATGACTTTGTGTGCATGTTTAAGTAATATTGAGCAAATCACTGGTAATGTGAAGAGTTCATTAATCTTGAGTGAACTCCGATAAAATACTCAAATATGCTCAGACAGGTGTGTCAATTGACTAAACTGTAAACCTAAACTGCAACCTTAAAGACCAGGAAAACACAAATGTAACCTACATTAGTATATTTGATAACCACAACCCTCATATCAAAGTCTCCTATCAAGTTAATACATTTTCATATATTGCTCAGCTCTACTTCCCAGTAGTTGTCTGTCTAATGGTATATGCAATAAAGGAGTCTGCTAATATGTAAAGCTTGGCTGCCTGAAACAATAACATTTAATTTTTATATTGTTTACCATTTGATAACACAACTTTTACAAATTTTAACAACATGAATCCCTAATGTCCAAGGTCCAGGTCTGTTCTCATCTCTCTCTCTCTCTCCTCATTTCCATCACTACTGTTCAATCTAGAATAAAGTCATAAAATGCTTATAAAAAAGATTTTCTTCACATTGAGCTGTCACGGATACCTCTATCCCCGTATCTTCAAATAAATATGATGCCGCTCAGCAGATACTTACAGCATAAAGGATACAATTGAATCATTAGTCTGACTCTATGTGGTCTGTCATGAAGCTACAGTCTGCTGTGTGTTTCACAAATAATGTCTCTGTTTGATGAGCGCCAGATATCCCCAAAGATCAATGGCCAGGGCTGACTGTTTGATGAGGAGCGATTTGAGGGGCTTAGGGATGAGCTTCCTTGAAGCCTGCTGGACATAGACTTTAGTCAACACAAAGAAATCCCTGTTAAGATACTGTCCAAGAGATAGCTCCAGCTCTCTCTGAAGTATTTACAAGCTAACTGCTATCTAAGCAAGGCCACAGAGAACAAGTCAAACGGGCCTGTGACCATGTGAGTAAGAGCCGAGTCTACAAACGAACAGCTGGATATGAGCCCTTGTGATCAGACGAGGTGAGCAGCATGAGCACTGGGGATTGAACTTTGATCACGACAGGATTAAGCTTGAAACTAAAATGTGTTACTCGCACTCACTGATTACGCAGCTAGTTGAAAGATGCTTTGCACTAATGAGTCAGTAAGTAGTAGATGTGTCTAAACTGCATAAGGAGAAAAAATGAAGAACGACGAAAGGACAAAGGACGAAAAAGACACGCCTGACATAATTAAAAAACATCAGTATTTAATAGAATCAGTCAAAAGATGTTCTGCAATAAAACGTGAGTAAAAAGTTTTTTTTATGATCGGTTTCTCTGATATAAAGCTGGGCAGATACTGTGCGTTTGTATTCCTCTGAGCAAACTCACTGGTTGCTCACGCTGATTGTAAGAATGGAACCCGATTTTTAATTCAAAGTTCATTCAAACGAGATGTCTGCGTCCTCAAAAAGAGAGAAAGGCAGTGCTTGTTCAAAATGACTACAGTGAAAGGAAAGTAGAAAAAAAAAAAGAAAAATATAGAGCCGCAGATGGCTGGAAGATGCAGACAATATGTTTTGTGTGTGCTGCAGCAGGGTTGAATTTTATATTACAGCTCAGTCGAGACTACAGCTTTCATTTCATTTCTGTAATAATATTAAAATTAGTACACTATATAATGATTATTTAACAGTGGCCATGTAGGAAACTGCTCAAACTGCAATACAGCTGACCAACCTTTCTGAAACCTTTTCAAAAATCCAACCAATCGCTGATCGTCCAGGAAATTAATCTGGCATCATGACCCCCCTGAAACTGCACCTCAAATTCCAACCGATCTGGCAGAAATTTGGCCCAATTCTAAAATAACTCAAGGCTGATCGCACAGTGTCTGCTCCGCTTGAAACATTTTGCCAATTTTAATCCAGCTCTGTGTCATGGCAGTGTGGGCAGTGTGTGCTGGTGAACAGTGAGTGGCTTCCCTCCGTCATCTCGGCAGACCTCGGCTGCTATGGCCCGGAGAGAAGCCACACACTGTTCATCTGCACACCCTGCCCACACTGCCATGACACAGAGCTGCATTTAAATCAGCAAAATATCTTTTTAAGGCACAGGCTGAATAGTGAACATTAAAACGTGTTCAGATTTGTTTTCTTTCATTCAAACCGAGAATTATTTGTGCTACAAACACTGTTTAAATCATCAACAATGGGAACAATATTCTTTCACTTTCTGGTTGGTTGATCCTCTTCACTTTACAAGTACAGTTTGGGCTTTAACATTCAAGACACTGCACAAGACAATATGCCACAATATTGTATTTACAGGGACTTGGCATTGACTTTTCCTTACAAGCCAGAAGATCAGTTCTTCACGGGACCGACTCAGATTACTGTTCTAGCTTTCCAATATTGCAGAAAACGATATATGGTACATGCAAGGCTTTGAGCTTGCAACCCATAAATATCCAGGTTTAGATGTTATAGAATTCACCCCCCAACACCTTGCAGAGATGTGTAGTACCTCCTCTGAGGCTTCAGTCCTGTAATCCTCTGGTCGGCCCAGTTGAGTAGCTCCTCCCAGACATATCAAGCCAAGGCCTGGCTTGCAGTCATGGGCGTCTCTGGGTGCTGTAGAAGAGAGGAGGAATGGGAGGGAGGAGCAACGACGTTGCCGGTACAAGTTGACACAGCGGGTTTTGGACAGGAGGTCTCTCCGGACCACTAGGACTGTTTGAGCCGTTTCCTTGGGGGACCCAGGAAGGGGCACTGAGCCGAGGCCAGGGAGTGATATGCCTCTGCTACCAGGTGTGGGTGAGAGATCACCATGGACTTCCAGCTCAATGTCTCCATCACATCAGCTGCGTGACTGAGAGAGGAAGAGGGCAAAAAGAGAAGATCCAAAGTAGAGGAAAGTGAAGAAAATGTTAAAATGGACAAGTGCACAAATAAACTAGTTTCTCAAGAGCTTGGGATTCTATGACTCCATCTGTGTAGAGTCCAACGCTGAGACATTAGGGATTTGTCATACCAGCTGGCAGAGCTGTTATTTACTTTATATATCTTTTTAATATTTAACACCAAAGGTTATTGTGAGAGAAATAACATCACACAAATAAAATGCAATGATCATAAATATGCAGGCATGTGACGAGAAAGCCTGTTGAGTCATATCATATCATATTCTTTAGAGCACTGGTTCCAAACATTTTTGCCGTGTGACCTTTCATAACCAATGTCTACTTGCAACTCCTCTTCACATATTTCATAGCAAGAAATAATGTTCTCTTCACACATTGTTTCATTTTGATAGTTTCAGTTTAGAGTCTGGAGGAGGTAAAGCTTTACAGCATTTTACACCACTTGAGAAAAAGAGTGTGAGAAAAGTGAGAAAGTAATTAACATAATTTTGTGTATATTGTTATTACTTCACAGATGGGGGACTCCAACTACCAATCTTACTAGTAACTGTTCAATAGATAATGTATGTATATAACTGTATATATTCTAATTTTATTTTATGTAATGTTTAACTACATAAACGGGCACATGATATGGTTCAATGGTAAAAATAAATTTGTACTTAAGCACAAATTTCTTTCTACTTTACTCTCCACTACATTTTAAAGGGAGATATAGAATTTTTTTGCAACATTTAAATACTGCTTACAATTTCAAAATATGAATCTATGTAGTAAATGCATTTTGCAGATAATGCTTTTAAATGCAGAACCTTTACTTATTTGTTTTTTGTTTGTTCTGTTTAAATATTACTGGTCCTTTTCAAGACATTTTGAACTCTTTGGATTCCCTGAGGTTGTGCACATTTGGAGCTTCAGCGATAATTAACTAATAAAAACCAGAAAGTCAAACAGTTTTGGATAAATCTTGTAATTGCTGATGATTGTTACTCGTGGTCATCATCGCCCACAGATGTTTTTCCACCAGCTGACCCTGTGGCGGTCTACAACCTCCTGGTACCCTCAGGGTGTTTGTCTGCACTATCACGCACAACGCTGTGTGGCCTTTAATGACATTTTTGCTGTTTTGTTGTGTGTAAATAAACAGCATGTGTGAGTGTTCATGTTTTGGCATTGCTACTCTTGGCACTTCAGGGTGTGTGTGTGTGTGTGTGTGTGTGTGTGTGTGTGTGTGTGTGTGTGTGTGTGTCTTGACCCCATCCTCCGTGGAGGAGGTGAACCCCTGCTTGCAGTAATGGCCAGTGTGAGGCAACAGGGTAGCAAAGGGCACAAAGAGAGCAGTCACAGCAGGAGAGGTAGGCGGAAGGAATGGGCTGAGGGAGAAGAGAGTAAGACAGCAGCGACGACAATAACAACATAAATAAATGAAGGGAGGAACAGGGAGGTGCTGCACCGAGGAAGGGAAAAAAGCAGCAATGTAAAGGTAAATTAAAAAGAGGCCAAATTAGGAAATTCAGTTAGTGGAAATCATAAAGCAAACAACCACTACTGTCAATAAAAAACTAATTTCAGAAAAGCACTATTTTTTACGCCTTAAAAAACATTTACTTTATATTGTGGTATATATAAATTTACACTTCTAGTAATTTAGTTTGGAGTAAAGATTCATGTTAGACTAAAGAAAAGTGGGTAAATTATTTTCTATAAACAAAGTGGATAAGAGTGTCTGAGTGGCTTTATTCTCCACAACATCCCTGGGGAGAGTGAATCAATAAGACAGAGGTGGGTTGAAGACGACTTTTATTGTCTCGACTAAATGACTGTAAGCGGCTTGTAAAGGCTGGTCTGGAAAGATGTTGAGGTGCTACTAGGGGGAGGATTATTGTTCCTTCGTGTCGTCTGTTTTCTATATTCGTCCTCTAAATTGATTTTTGTTTTGTTGCTGTCCATTGTGTCCGCAGGAGGAGGGTTGATAACGCTTTGCCGGCCAGGAGTCCCCCGTGGCCAATTTCCCCACCACCACAACATCGCTGTGGCAAATTAAACTGTCATAACGCCCATAACCACAATTAATGACTGGGATTAGGGGCAGAAATCTGCATTACATTAACACCTTTAGGCATACGTGAGCTCTTAAGCATGGAACTAGAGAGGGAGAAAAAGGGGGAAGAAAGGGAGGGAGACAGAGCCCATGCCAGGAGATGGAGTAAAGCTGTAAAGAGAGGACAGAGGAATAAACAAAGGGATGGAAAATGTGTCTGGCTCAGAGATAAAGAATTTGGAAAAAAGAGGGAAGGTGATGAATTTAGCTTTTTGTTTCAACTGTGCATTCAAATACTGAATCAATCACCTCTCCGTGGACATAAATAGCAGTCATTGATGCTAATAGGCCCCATATTACCTAAACATGCTGCCTGCAACATGGTTAACATCAGCAGCTCAGCTTTTTTGCTAAATAGCCCGATATGATATGGCAGCAAAATGGTCCAATCTGGGGCTTAAATTAAATTTCCTCAGTAGACAAAAATTGCTCCCACTGAAAATTAATGACGTCCTTTGACAAAAAGCTATGTGTATGATTGTGTGCGTGTGTGTGGAACAAATTGTTTGCATACGTGTGGTGCAAGTAGTTCTGGAGATGAATAATCTCAGTGCAGGCGTGTCAACTCACTAGTTGATGAAGTCCACGGCCTGCGTCTTGAGTTGGTCGGCACTGTGCAAATCGGCGAGAATGAGGATCTCTGTGGCGTTCTCCACACTCAGACTGGCGCAAAGACCATCCTCGCACATTACCTTCAGCCTCTCCAGGGCATACTGCCAATGACAGGGAGAGTAAGCGAGAGAGAGAGGAGAAACAGCAGGTAAACTAAATTACTTAAACTGCGCTGCCACAAACCACTGTTGTTGCACTGTGTAATGATACGGAAATACAGAATTACTCCAGCACGGCAGCAACAAGACTTAGATTGAATAAGAAAGAAATATGGAGAAGAGAAGGAAAAGCGACAGCTATCCAGACTAAGGGGGAGTAAAGGTGGGAAATGGGATCACTTGAGAGGTAAAAAATAATTTCCACTGAGTTTGATTACAAAATTGCTAGGAACAATAATCTTCTCTCATATTTAGAATGTGTCATGTTGGTGCAACAGAGACTACAGGGGGATTTTCAATTGAGTTGGGTATTTATTACCCTCTAACAATGTAAAGGAGTTCATTAAAAGAAACTTCCACCAAATAAGACTTGTGCTAGGATGCTTAAGACCCGTCTCACAACACAAGTTTGCTTTTATCTGTAAGTGAGGTAAGGACACATCAATAATTCTCTCTTGAGACAAGCTGACAACATTCAAATCAGTGACAGATTTTTAAAAACCTGCTGAAAATGTTTGTTCTTGAATCTTTTATAGCTGTAAACATTTAGCGGACTAGGAGACTCCAGCCCTGCTAGCACATCCGTGGGACTGAACAAGCTAAATGCTAAAGCCAGCATGCTAACATGCTCACGATAAAAATGTTAACATGCTAGCAGGTATAATGTTCACACTGTTCATAGTCTTAGTTTAGCATGTCAAAGTTTGCTAACTAGCACAAAACGCAAAAGTGAGGCTGATGGAAATGTAATTAGTTTTGGTCAATAAAATGTTTGTCCAAATGCTGGCCAAAAAACATCAGGGTCTAACCAAAGTTACTACAATTAATCCTGTTGGCAACATGAATAATGTGTGGACCAGAGTTCATGGTGACCCATCCCAACATTTCACACACAAAAAAAGTTGTTGAATGAATATCTACAAAATTGTGTGCCAACAAGCAGATGATGAGATATTTTTATTGAAAAAAAAAAAAATGCCAACATTCATGTCTGCACAAATCTCTCTCTCTCTTTCTCTCCCTCTCTACCTTGTCAGCTGCAGCCAGCAGGTCATCAGCCATCTTGTCCAGGTTGGGGGCCTTGCCTGTATAGATGAAGCACATCATCTCTTTGAAGACATCTGGCTCCACGTCATTTATCTCCACACGGTTCTGAACGGGAGAGGACAGGAGAGGAGAATACACACAGGATTGAACAGAATAAAAGGAAAAAGGAGGAAAAAGGGACACATGCTTTGAGAATCCTTCAAAACTATGCTCAGCAGTAGTGTTTTCCATTTCATGTGAATATCCCAAAACCTACTTGAATTAAACTCACTCACCTTGTTTCTCTCACACACACACACACACACACACACACACACACACACACGAACACACACAGGGACAGCCAGCCATGCAGTGATACAAAACAAGTTCCAAGTGGCAAATAACAAAGAAAGAAAAAACTTGAACCTTCTGAAGAGTCTGAACACGTTCCAGTAATACTACATTCTATTCATTATTTAATTCTTTTCAACTGATTCCTGGAAATTAATCCTCAACTTTCATTTCCTTGACAGTGCCTGCAGCCAGCAAAGTAGGCTTTATCACTCACTGGCACAGTGACGGTAACCCGAACCTTTCCCTCCTCACTCAGAGGCAGAACAAAGCAGTAAACCAATTATAATAGTGCTTTATCGTCACCACGGTGACCGGAGGCATTTTAGCAGGGTCAGGCCGGGTGTACCAACAGCTTAGTGTGTTTGTATCAACTCTGACCACTCAACACCAACATAAACACTGAGAAATAATGGAGGGAGTCGGGTTGAGTTTACAGCACGCAGTGAGCTATAGTGCCCTTTTACAGGAATACAGGTAACACACATGTGATTATGGGGTACCAAATATATTAAGCACAACTGTTACATACCACCACCTGTCCCATAGCATTGTTCCTTCTAGGTTTGGGGATACATCTGGGGTTAAAAGTGTACAACAAATATTTACCACAGTTAGGAGGGCCAGAGGGGGGTCCAGGCTTAATATTACAGGGGCACCTGTTGGCCCAAGTTGGAAATTTCAACTGGTTTGCCCAGGAAGTCGGATTTCTGACCAGGAAAGTAAATAGAACCTCACCCCTAACAATCAAACAAGGCTGCTCCGTAGTGAAAGTTGTATGAATAAAATGTTTATTTCTGTCTTACTCGTGTCTCTGTCTTACTCGTGTCTGTGTACACACAGTCCTGTTCATTTTCTTCATTCTGTGGACATGAGGCTACGGTGTTTGTGCGTGCAAAATCCCACATAATGCGTTGTTGGTACTGGTATTGCTAACAATGGCTAACCTGGCTAGAGTCCCCCACACAAAAAACAATAACGTCTAACTAAAATATTCTAAAAAACTCCTATACTTGCTACATAATGCACATCAAACCTGCATGCACATACAGTATTGTTTCTAAAATTTGCAGAAACGTACTTAAAAATAACAACAGCCTGTGATTCCTTACTTCTATTGTTTGTACGCAATCCAGAAACAAAGAGGAGGTTTGACATACAGAAGATGAAAACTTGACTAAATTCATTCTGCTCATTTTTGACAGCAAAGTGTGTTGGAGTGGTAATGGAAAAAAATGGCAGAATAGCACCACATTGGAAATCACATGAGAAAAACTAACCGCTAACAGGGCTTCCTTCAGTATTGCAAACAGCGTCTCATAAATAAATGACGCTCCTGTAGTTACAGTGTCTAAAGTTCCCCTCTATTCACAGAGCAGCCCTCTATTAGAGTGTTTCTTTATGAGCTCATTTGTCTTTCCTATATAGAGTGCTGCAGAGGAGTGTTAACCCATCTATCTGTTTTCTCTGAATCGTATCGGGACATGGCCCACCATTTCTCCCTCTTTCCGATGAAGACACCCACTTAAACAGCAATTAAGATGCATTTCCTGGCTCTGTGCTTTATAATTTCCCCATTCGGGCCGTGCAGGCATCAATATTCCGCTGACATGACGGGTAAATCACCAAGGCTCAATCTCACCACCTCCTACCAGATGAACACAACCAACTGTGGCACGAGAGCGCACGCAAGCACACACGCATGCACACACACACGGAAACATGCAGACAACCAAACACAAATATCACAGAGGACACATAACAAATGCAGAGATGCACACAAGAGATGCATGTACAATAAACCACCAACATACATATAAAAATAAATAAACTTCTGTTTAACACATCCATAATATCAGTTGCTATTCAGGGCCACTAAACATTAACTTAACACCGTACATTCAGAGTGCTTCATTTGAGTTATTAAGAAACATTGCCATGCTGCAGTACTTGACATTAAGGTTAAAACATTCTACAACCTGAAATCAGCATATTTATAAATGAACTGTGGGCATTTAATGAAGGCGTTTCTCCTCACATTCTGTCTGAGCACACCATACAAATAACAAGGAACTCAATCCAGTTACACAAAGAACACACAATGGAATAAAACGTTTTCATATTGTTCTCTCATCATCTAAACATGAAGCAAAAAATCAACTACCAAATGGAGACATAATAACTTGTAGTTGCTCACAGTGCAATGGAAGTTTGTAAGTTTGAATTATAAATTTAATTTCAAGCCACTATGTGTATACTAAAGCCCAACTAATAGTCACCCAGGGCGATATTATCAGCCAAAGAATATTACACGCAACTTCCGTGTCAGTGCCATTACATAGTTTGTCCACCAGAGAGCACTGACAGGTTCATTTCCAAACTGTAAAATGTCTTGCTCTGTAGGCTACATTTCATGGTCATGGTCAAGTGATACTTATTTTTTAACTCTTACATATTACTAGTTCCCCTGATGCGCCAGATGGTTTGGCACTATTTCAAATCATCAACATCTAAACCACGCCCACAGCTGCCAGTAGATCCTCATCGGACACTGATTGGTTTAGTTTGCTGCTGTTTGGACACAAACGCATTACTTCAAACATGATGAGACAGGGTTTTGTGTGATACGAGTTCCTGTGATTCTCTCATAAAACTGCGTGCAAAGTAAATTAATATTGGCATCAGTCTTAAATGATTATTTAAGTATTTTGCAGCCGTAGTTTCCTCCACCAATGTTTCTGGCGTTATGTATTTGGTTTGTTTGTTTGCCAGCATGATTGCGCAAAAACTAAAAAACTATTCTTCACTTTTGTTATCATTGCTAAACGGCAGGTCTGAGCTCTCCGGCTGCTCTTCTAGTAAATCTTAAAATGTCCAATTGTGCCCAAAAAAAACACCATGGCAGATCATCTTTAGCCTCCTTGTATCACAGTTCTATCCTAGACATAGTGACATGACTTTTGTTTTACTGGTATTGTCTCATTGAGTCTACAACCAACACCTTGTGCCATTTCAAAGACACTATAATCACAAATGAAATCTACATGTAGTAGGGGTGTGAAAATTAATCTTTTTTACGCTGATTCTGCATCAATGCAGTGACAGATGATAATCAATGGCCTACTCGAATTCTGGAACTGTCTTTTTTAAGAGCAGATACAATAAACAGGGGAGTTTTTATATATCTGTCTGCTTGAATTTGTTGATGAAAACCATTATATAATAATAATGGGTGAGGCATCGCTATGCATTGGGATATTGGATCAAAGGCGAATCATTGTAATCGTGATCAAATCGTGAGACCAGTGAAGATTCACAACCCTAACCCGTAGTGGCTTTAAAAAACAAGACAATAGAGTTACAGTTAACAAGGCATGAAGAAACACTTGCAGACACATTTGGATGTTTTGAGAAGAGAACACTTCCTGACGCAACAGAGAGAAAGATAAGGACAAGTGCTCGACTCACCTTCTTACTCTCTTCCATCTCATGCTCAAACATGGCACTGAACACCGGCGAGCGAGCTGAAACAAACAGAAAAACAAAAAACAGACAGAGAGAGAGACAGAGAGAATTTGTTATGGTGTGTAATGTTGATGCACGGTCTGCTCTCTGATATGCGTTAACAGCCTGTCTGCCACAGGGCCAGAGGTGAGCGAGGGGGATGATTGACAGCAGTAGAAGCATCGTGTGGAAAAAGACAACTGCAACTCCGGCCTGCTGACAGACTCATGACGACCTCTAAGGCGTGGTTAGTAAGACTTTAACACTGATCCACTGACTTGACTGGAGCTTGTTTGATACTTTGTGCTTTAATTAAGGTCTGTTTTCCTGTTTTGATCACATGGGCGCCTGCTGCCACTCAACATTCTATCATGTTAGCATAGAGGAGTGTTGAGGCTGATTTCAATAATAAAAAATACAAAAATACAAACATTTTTCAAAAGAAGCAGATATGTTTGAAGTGGATTTTACCCAGCCTTTATGTCCCTGCAAATCCTGAATTTGTTCTGTCACATGCTGCAAGAAGACACTGTTAACGACAGTCTACAAATCCTCTTGAGGCAAGGACAGTTCACAATACGCCTCGGTTAACAGAAAATATGCAGGAGAGTGAAGACGAAATGCAAAAGAGCAGCTGATTATGTGTCAAAGTCTCTTAAAGAAATAGAACAACGTTAAAAAGAGTGATTGCAATGCAAATGGTATTTTAAAAATCAGATTTTTACCCACATCTTATTATATTGATTTGATTAAACCAGCCATTGTAACACTTTTTTAACACAAATAAATTCAGTTTTAATAACCAGACCTAGTGACCCCAAAGTACTGGAGCTCTTGAAAAAAAAGTACACGTGAACGATTAAGCGTTTGTGTCGTTATCACTCAACAGGTGAGGTGACCAAGATCTTGCTGTCAGTGTCCAGACACAACCACAGCTGGAGGGGTGATATGTTAATTCTTCATCACAGAGCGTCATGCTAACTGACTAACTGATCCAACCACAGCACTTCAAATTACGTATATCAGTCCCACTTCTGTAACTCAAAATCAACTGCTCTATGATAATTCTGCATGCCTAAAATAATCACCATATCTTGTCTGTGTAGTTCTGCTTAAGGCAATGACACAGTGTATTTTCTCTCTTATCATTGCGGCTATGACAGCAGTTAGTTTTGGCACAGGCTGAGGATGACCAGTGTCGTCCTCTTCTGATACGGTTGACTTTGTGTGATTATGTGCTCATTGGGTAACACTTTACATTACTGTTCACTAATGAAGGCTTAATTAACTAGTGATTAAATTTTAACAAATGTTTCAACAGATTATTAAGTACGTGTCAATGTCAGTGATATGCCATTAATTTAAGTATGTAATAATGAGTTATCAACCTCAAAGCTAGCTACCCATTTAATTACTCATTCAGAAACGTGGTGTCATCCATCAACCCTGCACACGCCACAAAAAAGTGGAATACTAATAATATCAGTAAAACGTTATATTATGAATAAGTTAACAATGGGACATAGTGGTTATGAAGATCAGCAGCACCTGCTGCTTCAGTGGTAACGTAAATGATCAAGTAAATAAACAACATCAGATATGCAGGGACTCAAGGGAAAAACTCACTTCCAACGTCAGAAACAAAATTTAAAAAAACAGTGTTAGCTATCTAAATCAATCCAAATCACTTTTCAGTCAGTGTCAGAGGGAGCAGGCTAATATTTGGTATTACCACACATCAGTGGCAAGATTAAAATGGTAGAAGCTCAAAAGTTGAATGGATGCTTAACTGAGTGTTCAACTGTCAGGGTTGTTTAAGGGATCAGTGAAATAGACATATAGAGCAAACTTTTTGTTATACTCCTGTTTTCTCTGCAGAGGTAGGTGACCAACCAACTAATGGTTAAAGACAGCTGATTTGAAAAAAAAAATGAAAAAACCTTTACCAATGATATTGCTGTCAAAAAATCTAAAACAAAACAGAGGGAGTGTGTTTGTCTGTGAAGAATCTCAGTCATGCAGGTCATAAGACAGCTTGACGTGTCTACTACTGTAGATTCTTGGTTCTTTAAAGTTACCAACAACTACAGTACACAGCATGCCAATACATTTGCAAGACAATCATGTGTCAGTCAGAGTCAGGGACATGATGTTGCTGCAAATCCTTTTGTCACATATCGGGTAATCTCTATAAACATATATCTGCGTATAAATACAGAGTCTTCCGGTTCTGGTTACCGTTTGTAGTTTGAGTAGAATTGACCAATCCCCGGGTGCCCAGAGAGCTCAGTTGGTAGAGCGAGCGCCCACATATAGAGGTTTACTCCTTGACGCAGCGGACCCAGGTTTGTCTCCGACCTGGGGCCCTTTGCTGCATGTGATTCCCCTTCTCCCTTCCCTTTCATGTCTTCAGCTGTCCTGTTAAATAAAGGCTTAAAACGACAACAAAAAATATCTTATAAAAACAAAAACAAATAACTGACCAATCCCGTTCGCGCAGGCTTCGGTTGCACGCAGAAACAGCCCGTGTGTAGCATTGGCTGAAATTCAATAAAATTGTTTTTTTTAATTATTATTTAGTATTTATCTGCATTCATATCACAGATATGAGTTTATAGAGATTAGCAGAAATGTAGTCTGAACCAAGAATACCTACAAAAAGTATCGTCCCGGAGTGTAAACAATGACCGGCACATGGAAGACGAAGTCTTTGCCTGGTTATCTGCTGGCTACAGCGGAACCCCCGAATCATTGGCTGTTGCCCCCAGAAGACAAACTGCCATCAGACCAATAGCCGATGGGTTCTGGGATTTCATTTCGGTTAAAGTCACCAACTGACTAAAAACTATTTAAAAAAGTTAGTGTAATCATGAATTAACGACTGCATCCAGAAGCACTGAAACCAAACTTAGCAGTGAATGGGCAGGTAGAACTATGGGGACAAACCTACAGTAAGTCTGTCTGGTGCAGCTCAATACTGGTGAGCTCATACTGCAGCAACAAAGAGAAGGGGCGGGCGAGAGAAAAAAGTCATAGAAAGTGAATAGAGGGAGAGAAGAGAGAAAGAGAACAGTAGACAGGAATGGGGAGCAATGGGAACTGAAAGAAATAAAGAAGATAAATAAAGAAGACTGAATGGAAGGACATATAATAGAGGGATGTCAACACAGAAAAGAAAGTGAGGAGAGAGGAATGATAGGAAAGTAGGAGGAAAATAAAGATGGGGAAAAGAGACAATAGACAGAATGAAAAAGGGAAACATGAAAGTGAAAGGGGGAATATTGAGAAAAGGTAAGGAGGAAGTAGAGAAGTAAGGGAAGGTAAAAGACATTTAGAGAGAAGCCAGGGTGGTATGAAGATCATATTGCCAATGTGAAGCCAATTTGAGCTACTCTCCCTCCTTCGTTTGATCCCTCTCTGTCCGTCTCCACGGCGATTAACGTCCGGGAGAGTTGTCACGGGAACGGCCGAGAGGAAGAATAACGAGGAGGAGGAACGTCATCTGGACCAAGTAGAGCAGAGAGAGAGAGACATGGGAAGACCCCAAACCACAGCAGCACATAATTAAAATGGCTCAACACACACACATTTCAACAAATCCAATAATGAACAGCCTCTCCTTCCCTCCACAGAGACACACAGTTCACTAGTTTCCTCAAACCTTTCACTACATGATGCGGTCTATCATTAAAGTGCCAATATCTGCACCAAGGTGTTCACCGTGCAAAACCATGTGAGTGCCAGCATAATAGGGTGTGGTCAATATGTGGACTCTACAAAGGCCAACAAAGACTAAAGGTGCCAATAGCTGATACATTGTACGGATATTCAATGTATTCAAATGTAACCATCACTGTGGAAAACAAAAATGATTCATTAAAATGGAAAATATGGTGAAGTATCTCCCCTGGAATTGAATTCTCATCACGATGGAAAGGGGTCTGAAGCAGCATTTTGAATGTATCTAAAACTTTCAAATGAAACACAGGATGACAATCATTAACTCCACATATCTTAAAACTATTTGTCAACCACTTGTTAAGTCAATCAACAGAATCAACACCAAAAGAGAACGAGACCACTAATTCTGATAACCTATTAATATAGGTCATTTATGAAGCAGGAACGCCAACAAGTCACTGATTCTAGCTTTTCCAATGTGAGGATTTGCTGCTTTTCTTAGTTTTATATAACTGTGATTTCAGTGGCTGAGTAATATGAAGACTTCACCTTGGACTCTAATTTTAAAAGTGTGATGAGCAGCTTACTGTTTACATACTGTAACCTCCACTCCTCCAACACAAACCTGCTCTCCCCACCACTCAGGACCAAGCACCGTACCTGGGGCGACAGAGCTTTCACCATCACAGCCCTCTCTCTCTGGAACTACTTCCACATACACATCTGTGACTGTACTGACCTGGACTAATTCAAATCATTATTTTCGAAACATAGCTCTTTGGATTAGCCTTCACCCTCTAATAATATTACATTTCACATGCTGTTATTTGCTGTTATTTCACATGCTTTTAATGTGCTTAATGTAATGGATTTACTGTAAAGTGTTTTTGAGTACTTTGAAATATGCTTAAATAAATACTGTTAAAAATCACATTATTTTTCTCATAATGCCTGTCAGAATATACCTATTCACTCTGTCCAAATCGCTCTTTTTTAGCACCTGTCTCTTTGAGCCCCCCTTCTGTACAAAGCCAAGTGGACTCTGATTGTTCAGTGTTTCCACAACTTCAGTGTTTGTGTGCTCGGAGTACGGATGTATTATATTAATGGGATACCGGATCCCAAAATGGTGTCTATTCAGTTCAATGGAGTTGCTTGCCTGGTGCAAGACTTTGGGTTTACTTCCGTGACATGCAGCCCAATGAATATGGGCAGTAGTGTTTCTCCCACTGGTTTCTGCTTGGCCAACAGACTTTACAATAGGGTGATGTCAATCACTCAGCGTGAGGAAAGTTTATCAAATGTAAAAAGTCCATAGATTAAAGATTTAGAATAGAAAGAGTTATTCCTGGGGGCCTTGCTTGGAGTTCGGCTTGGGCTATAACTTCGAATTTCAAATCTTCAAATCGTGGTTGCTTGAGATGGTCGATTGGTGATCTGATTGCCAGTCTGACAGGGTAGTTACATGGAACACATGATTGGACATTACATATGCAGATATGGAGAGCGGCAATGAAACTGGCTACACCGGCCTGGCTGTCCTGCCCCCTGCTCGGCTGACGTGCAGCAGAAAGCGGATAGCATAGTTGGCATAGTTGGCATATTCTTCATTACAGCGGCTAATTATGCACTTTACATTGAACCCACCTGTTTTTTTTTATTTTTATAGACAGAAAATCAGAAGTTGAACGAACTTCACAATGTTTTTATCACCTGAATGCTAACTACAAGTCTTTATTAGTGCTAACAAACAATTCAAATATTTAATCACCATTAATCAAATTGATTTCATAGTTAACTCGCAATTAATTGCACATTTTGATCCATCCTGTGGATCAAAATGTGCGGTCAAAACGTGTCCTTTGATTTCTTTTTGTCCCATTACTTTTTCTCAATTTAATGCTCTTATCAACATGCGAAAGTGGATCGGCTTGCTTTGTGCAAATGATTTTTTTCTTTTACTGAAAACAACATTGGCATATGGCCTACTGTAGTGTTCAATTACACACTATGAGATTCTCACTTGGGTGGACAGGTTGGTTCAGTGGTAGAACAGGCGCACATGTACGCAGAGGTTTATGCCTCAACGCAGAGGTCCAAGGTTCAAATCCGACCTGTGATGATTTCCTGCATGTCTTCCCCCTTTCTCAACTAGCTGTCCTTCCAAAAATTAAAGGCCAAAAAAACACAGACCATCAATAAAAGGGTGGCAAAAACTATTTTGACAAATTGGCATCAGCTGTATGCTTGGCCATCAAGTGGCTTTTCAGACTGGACGTGCACCATCCACTCAAAACGGAACACTACTACTCTTTGGCCGGCTCGCAAGCCCAAACAAGTGTGTGCAGCGTGCCTGTTGTTTTGTTTCCGGTCTAGCTAGATCTGGTGGGTGTTTATCTAACATCACTAGTAGCTGCAACAGCATTTGTTGAAAATACAAAGTATGTTAGGCCAAAAAGATTGTTAATCTCACGATAAAAACATTGAAATGGGTTTGCGTAAACACCGTTAACGCGTTTAACTGACAGCACTGGTCTTCATCCAGCACTTTAGATGTGATAAGTTAAAAAGGATATTCTCACCTGCAAGGATGGCTTTGTGCGCCTGGAATTTCTGGCCTGCAACACACAGGGCGCAGTCAGTGAATCGAGAATTTTCCCAGAGATCGCCTAGCTCCTCGGCCAGCCTGCAGTCAGGAACCTTCACCATGTTCATTGTGTTCTGGCCTGAGATGTTAACAGAGTCCTGTACCACACTCACCTAAAAGAACACAGAGGACATGAGGCAAAAGTAACATTGTATGCCTTTATGCATTTCATACATACATACAGAACATACATGCAGTAGGAGTACTTACACACAGTTTTAATTTTAGAGTGAACTGCTCCTTAAACACACTCACTGGTTTACGCAAAGGCAAATGAATAGCATGCAATGTTCATAAAAATAAAGAAATTCAAGTAATCAAACATGATGTGAATGATAAATGTGGGCTCTCCGCCTCTGTAATCAATACATCAGACACTCAATATAGAGGCTATTCAAAGACAACATATTCCTCCTTCTTTATCCAATCAGATTGGCTCCGCTCTCAAATAAGCCAGAAAATCAGCTTTGAAGTAAAATTGTGTGTGTGTGTGTGTGTGTGTGTGTGTGTGTGTGTGTGTGTGTGTGTGTGTGTGTGTGTGTGCGTGTGAGTTTTCTGTATGTCTTCCCTGCTGACTTCACCACCTGTTTCAGACAATGTCAAACAGACTCATTTATCTCTCAACAGGACTCACTGCACACACACACAAACACACAAACTCTCACACATACACACTAATTACAAAGTAATTTCCGACAGCCTGGGTTGAATGACTTGCGGTTTTGTACCTGCTTGCTGTGCTATCTAATCAAATATCAGGTAGTTATCCATAGCCCTGCTAAGAATATATTTAGTTATTTAAAATTTAGAATTAAACAGTCTGATAAATAAAAATATTATGCTAATTCCTGGTGAAAAAAGAATATCTAGAGCAGTCCTCGATGTTTAGGACTTAATAAAGCTTAAGAAAGTGTGCAGAGTTGTACTCAATGTTTCTGAGGTAATTTAACTAATAACAATGTTAGGCGATGGCATGTTAGGGTACTTCTAATGCTTATATATACCTCTGCTTTGTTCACATGGTCTTTTCTCTGATTAAAATTCAAACAATGCAAAACATGATGAACATGTGATAATAACACTTGCTGCTGAGGCTCATGGACACTGTAATGCAAATATTTTGCCCAAACTGACTGGAAAAAAATAACTTCTCTTCATGTTGACAGATTATATTTTTGACTCCCTTAACATAGTCCAATGGCACTGTTAAATCCTGTGTTTCAGTGTTGAGGAAAATTAAGGTGAGAATTTAAAAAAGGTATAACCAATACTTCTACTATGTAGTTGATTTAGTGGGTTTGTAAAGAAACATATGGCTGTAGCCACAAACATTAACACAACTGTTAATTAATAATTGAAAATTAGTCACAATGTAAATCTGTCAAAAGTGTAAAGCCTAAAATATTGCTTAATGATGACAGGTTACTTTGATTTCCCATGTTTACGGTATTGCGATTAAAACAACATGAAACATCTAATTTCTAATAAGGAGCAGCCTTTGTTAATTAAAAATACTTTTTAAATAAACTTTCAAAACATGTATATGTTTTCAATCAATTTAAAGTGTTTTTATAACGTTTGCCGATCCATTCAAATTATGTTATTCAGGGGATTAATCAAAAAATTAAGCCTAAAGATGTTTTTACATTATCCAGTACATTGCTGCAATGGATTTAATTGAACTATGAATCTGTTTAATTGGCTATTACATTCTGCACAATTAGCCCTGTCTGATCAGAGATAACACCAGAGAAACAGAAATAAACATGAGGATAATCTTTGTCTGTTTTCATTGCTGACATTTCCTGAACACATTCAGTATACTGTTTTCAAATAAATTCTGAAAATCCCCACAAAGTGACCTTGCTGTTAAAGCTTCAGGGAGGCTGACATCCAAAACTCCACAAAAAACATCTCTCCTCGTTCATCCATCTGCCCGCCTATTCGTCCAATAGCACATCCAGCCACCTATTCAACTAGCACAAAAAGAATCCTAGTAAAGGAGGAGAAGCACATACAATAGACAAGTGCGTAGCAAGCAGGAAATTGAATGTCAAGGAGCCTTGTTTGCTCCTGATCGAGGTTTGAGAGTAAGCCTGAAGGGGGCAGAAAGACAGAGAGAAAGAGAGAAAAGAATGTGAGAAAAAGAAGGAGAGAGAGAGGGAGAGATATAGGGATAATACAAAGGCAGCAATAATACAGATGCAGAGATACCAAGAAGAGAATAGAGAGGCCGTCATACATAAAAGGCGATGGGGGGTGGGGGGTGTGTGGGGGGGTGGGGGGGTTGAGCGAGCTGTTGGTGGGATCTACAGTTGGAGATAGTCTCTCGAAAGCAGCATCTCATTTCTGGCAAAGAAATGACAGGGACATAGTGAGAAGAGAATGTGACTTTACTAAAGAGAAGAGCTTTCACTATGTGTGTGTGTGTGTGTGTGTGTGTGTGTGTGTGTGTGTGTGTGTGTGTGTGTGTGTGTCTATTAATCACACTCTAGGGGGATGCGGGTCTGACTGACTGATGTCCATCCAGCTGCACGCACACAGACTTCTCACACACATATACATTCACATTCATAAAACACTGATTAGCAGTAGAGAAAGCCTGGTAGAAAGGGAGCTGTGTTAGGTTGGAGAGGAGAGGAAGAAATCAACTTAATAAAAACAAGAGAGACAGACAGACGGACAAAGAGACAGAGGGCAGAGGACAGAAGTTCAGTCATCTCAAGTTGGAATGAAAAATGGCATTAGGAGGAGGAGGAAGAGGAGGAAGAGGAGGAAGAGGAGGACGGCGGTGAGTCCAGTGCTGTGCCCGGAGTACAAACTGAAAAAAATAAACAAGTGCTGAAAAGCGAATTGGAAGGGAAGCCAGCGAGCCTGGTCAATGCCTTTCGGTATAAATAGCCCAATTAGCATGGCGGAGCAGTCGCTGGGCTCTCAGATGCAGCGTGGCAGAGCCGGTCTAATTACTGGCTAACTTGACCAATTATTCCACTGTTTAACCAGGCAGAAACTAAATCACAGCACCTGGTTATTTAGACACACTGGCTGCCCCGACAGTCTTCACGCCATTAGCTGTCATCTTCAGTAATTGTCAACCTCCTTTCACTCCCTCAAACACTCCTTTTTTATACTGGAAGAGTGGACAGAGATGTAAACCATTTTAGCTGCATTTGTAATTGCAGTATAGACTAATCTATAAAGTTAGTTCAATCTAGGAATTTAAACTATTGGCTCTTACAAAAATGTGTATTTTGTATTAGGGCAAATTCTGACCCGATGGTTTTGGGCGTTACCAAAGTAATTAGAAATCATCCAGGGGGGGCTATAAATATCGTTGACAAATGGTATCCAGCCAGCAGTGGTAAAATATCTTAGTCCCAGCAAAGTGTTGAACTGACCAACCAACTGTCTTTTATTTATAACCCAGTGATGTTAATTATGATGATGACAGAAATACATTCTGTTTACAACCATAGGTAAAAAAAAACAACAACAGTAATGAAGAATCATTGCCGCTATATCACCACAATCATCATTTGTTTTGGTAATTAAGTTCCCAGGATAAGTACTTACTGAAACGCTCCGCTCCCGGTTAGTTCCTCAGACATCAAGATGGATCTGTCGTAAGCTCCCTCTCAACCCCCCAGGCAAAGCCGAGTTAATATTGAGTTTTGGTACCCAGATGATTTATTCATAAAGCATCAATCTTTTCTGCCTGTTTATGTGTTTGTTTATGGATTTACAGTGTTTTGCCATGCGTGAAATAGTTTGAAAAAAGAAAAGAAAAAACTAATCAGATAATATTCACTAAGTTATGGAACACTTGTTCTTTTACCTCCCAAGTTTTATTTTTCTCTGTTCAGTCCTCTGCATTCTCACACATAGGCAGAGACACGTAGATACCCCGCACGCACACACACACATCTAAGTGATTTTTCTGTTAAATTAGCAATATCCATTTGAATGAATCTAATTTAAATTTAGCATATTGCATAGTTTTAATGACCTGGTTTGGGGCAGGCCTTCCTGTAGTATGAGGCGTATTGCTGCTGAGTTCATAGGTAACTACATGGCACTCAGTACAAGTGGATATCTCTACTAACTCAATGCAAAATAGACTACAGTATGCAGTCAAGATATGTCCGTTTCTTCTAAACCCCCATTCATTGACTTTCAACACATGGTGGTCAAATTTAAGCAATTTAAAAGCATTGTAGGCTTGAAATGTTATCAACATACTAGCTGTGGAATATATGTTAGTAATGACCAACATGATAATAAACCACCGGTTTGATTGGGGAAATAATGCAGAGCTGCTGCTGCTGACAGGCAATGCACAGTGCCTAATGATTTTACCAGAATCTACATAGAAGGTGTATGGGTTTTGGGGACAGATGACCGATTTTTCCACAGACTTGTTTGTAAATGAATAAAAAACAAATCTACAGAATAAACAAACACAAACTGACAGAACGAGGTGGCAAAACTACCCAACTCTGCTGGCAGAGGCAGGGTCAGACATTACGTTTTGGAAATAGCAGTCAGGTTGGCAGCTAATACCAGACTGCCAGAATGGCAGGCGCATTTCAATAGTTTATAATTGGAGTGATAATGGTCCTGTGTAATTACACTCCATATTTCAATCATGAAAACTGATACCAAGATTAGCTCAACGTATTTAATTGCATTATGTGCCTGTTGCAGCCCACTGTCACTATTTGTTTTATTTTTACATTCATCCTTTGCAATTTATTACTACCTGTCTTTAATTCAATTTGGTTCAATATTTATTTCCAGCAGAGTAAATCAATGCCACAACAGCACTCTAATTTGCCTGGTTAAAGCTTCTATACTCTACACTGAGTTTTGGATACACATGAAACATGTTTTCAGTCTTTTGCAGCTTTAACAGTCATTCAGCTGCTCGGGGGGAACAAAACAAATGTGTTAAATGTGTCAATAAAGAAAGGGAACTTGAAACTTAACTTGAATCAAATGTTCAAGGGAGATACTGCACATTACATATTGTATCTCAAATTGGTGGATATGTATTGGCTAACAAATTAAACAAAGGATAAAGCAACCAGTAACTCCAGTATTTTCGTGAAGCATAACCTATGTAAATATACACTCAACATACACGCAAACACTACAATGGCTTGACAGATCTGTGATTCTTTAAACTTTGAACCCTTCGAGCCCAAAGCTCATCATCATGAGCTTTTTATAATGCACGACTGGCCTTCAACTCACCAGCCAGCCAGAGTAAACAGGCTCCATGTCACAGACTCACTCTGCAGCTCTCTTTCTCCCTCTCCCTTCTCTTTTCATCCTCTCCACCTGCTTTTACATGTTATTGCTCACCAAAATCAAAAACACTCAGAGCAATGACAGGATATTTGAGTTAGGATTCAGAGTTAGCCGCCCTCTGGCAGCTGCAAAAGGTGACTGGCATGATTAAAACTGAGAATAACAGCAGAATCTGATTTGTTCCTGACACCATTAAACAAACATAGCCCCGAATCCCAACGCTAAAGTCAAAAATAAACACTGCACTCACTCTCCTCAGAAGACAATAGCTAGAATGTTTATTTTTTAATTACAGGCTATTCATTGCATCCAAGCTGGTTATAACTGTGTTTCAAGGACTGTACTCAACCTATAACAACCTTGTACAGTCTTTGTCTACAGCCACTGTTAGGTGGGTCTTTTCTTTGGAGAACAATATGTGACGTGATTTGTACTCCTGGGTTTGTTTATGAAGTAAAGAAGAAAAAGACTATAACTTTTTAGTAAGATAAACTGGGCAGATAGCCTAAACAGCGACAGACACCACACTGGAGGAGAAAGAAGAAGAAAAAAAAAAAGAGTGCCACATCACAGAAAATAAAAAAAAACACATATCACTCATAACAAATCAAAGAATAAAGACTGCCAATGTAAGAGGAAGGAGCAGCCACAGTGAATGGTTGGAAGAAGAGCTGTACCGTGACAGCAAGGTACCCAACCTTTTTTGGGCCACACTGTGAACAGATACAAGAGTTGCTTTTCTTCTGGAAGTAAAGCAGACCTATAGTCTTAAACTTGCTGTAATCACCAGTAACCACAGGTCTCACAGAATCAACTACTATCTTAAACACCCTACATCCTACATAACCCAATCACAGCATGTACCCGTTTGTGTATTAGAGAGGCTATTTCAGTTGGCTGCCTGCAGGGACCCAGCTGTGTCCATTTCAATAGCTCAGTCCACAGACAGGCGCGCCGGACTGCCATAGACACAGAGGTATTTAGGTAAATCTGCACAAACAGAGGCATCTGTCATGCATGGTTCGGAGTCAAGCTGCTGAACGAACGCCGCGGCGTACGCCCCGATTCATAGCCGAGTGTGTTGTGCCTGGTCAACCTTGTTCACACACAGACACACACACACACACACACACACACACACACACACACACACACACACACACACACACACACACACACACACACACACACACACACACACACAATATCACCACTGGCAGTGGGCATAAGCATGCCGTCTGTTAGCACCAGCCATTTGGGTCTCTTTTTAAGTAGTTTTGTTTTCTCTGCTGGAAGATCACAGACACTAAAGTAATAGCTTTGAGACTCCGAAGCCCCAATCTAAAGGGCTTCAAGGAAATGTTTGGACAAAGAAGAACAAATAAATAAGCGGTCTAAAAAATTCCTGTTTGTTCAATTTCTGTTGTTTTTACTCTGGAAGAACCAGAGGCCTTTTGATGGGATATAAAAGACCTGTTAATGTGGTGCAAAAAGTGTAGAAAAGGCAGTATCAACTAAAGGATCCATTGTGGCTCACAAATGAGTGCCAACAAGCTATCCCGGTAACAATTACATTGCAAGAAAAGGATCAAGGGTGTAGTCTGTTTGCTTGTTTTCTTCCTGTGTCTTGGCATCTCAGTCAGCATTTGTATTTCCATCTCCCTGATTAGGTCCCCAGTCCCCTTTTTAAATGATCCAAATCATCGTACCCTTTTCACTTTTGCTCCCTTTTGTTGTTTAGACAAAAACAGAACTTTCAAAATTTCTCAGGAATGAAAGAATGAAAGATTGTTTTTTGTCTTCCCCTTTTTACACAAACCCAAATCTCCATGTGCCTCCATTAATTCTCCCTCATCCCAGTGTGTGTGTGTGTGTGTGTGTGTGTGTGTGTGTGTGTGTGTGTGTGTGTGTGTGTGTGTGTGTGTGTGTGTGTGTGTGTGTGTGTGTGTGTGAGTGTGTGTTGCTCAGTGTACAGGGAGGGAGCAGCTGGAGCATCTGCAGTCTTCTCTGACAGCAGCACGGCATATGGCAGAGTCCTGTGAAGGATGGGTGCTGTCACCCGGCAAAGTGCTTACCCACCGACAGGAGAAGCAAGCCGCACTAACACCATGAGGACGAGGAGGAAACAGCTGAACATCAGCACCCCACTCATTTATTCTCTCACCGTCTACTCGCCCCAGGAGGGAGGCACTGGAGAAGCCTTAAAGAAAAGACCTTCGACCAGCTAGTGGTGGCCAAGATGGAGGTTGAAAATACAATTAAGTAAATTGCATCAAAAATCGACTATTTGCAGAAGATTAACCAATCACGAAGAAAACTTTGTCTTCCAGTTTACACATACTGGCGCTGATCCTCACATATGCATGCACCACCCTTCTGTGTGTCACAGAGGGGCGCAAAATGACCACTGTGAACAAATAGGGAGGTACTTTTCCTCCCAAAAATAAATTTCGAGCTGTATTGTTAAATTAATGAAATCAAAAATACATTTTGAAGCTCTATATTTCATTTTTTTTAATACTTTTACATCAAAATACATCTTTTTTTGCCTCATGCTGTAAATCGTTATGATATTTTTGATGACTCATCTTCAAGTTCTGGGGTGTACACAAACGTGTCCAATCAAATTTGGATACATGAAAAGCGCACACAACCCTACTTTACCATCAGCGTTTGGGTCATAGTAGCTACTAGCTAAAATCATAGTAGTAGGTGTGTTTTGGGATTTCAGTTGCAAACAACTGTGTTTACTACATTTCCAAAGAATGTAGTTTAGGTCTGTTTTACTCATTCCTTGTGATCTCACAACAGCTGCGTATTGTGCTTAGCTACGCCCACTTTTCAGTGATGTCATCACATGTGAAGGATCTGATTTAAATCTGTATCGTCACCCAAATCCCTCCCACATATTCTGTTTCAGTCAGAAATATGTAGCAGATTATTTACTATGAAAATGACGTTTTTCAATGATTTTTCCAGCCGCAATATGTGTGTATTTACCTTGTGATTTACTAAGACAGCAGCTCATTACACAGTCGGGTCCTGGACTGAACTTGAACTGTACTAAGGAGAGCTCATGAGCGCAGTTCCAAGGTGGGATTTCTAAGAGATAACTGCGCTCAGAAAAGAAATGATAACACATCAATAACAATATTTACACTGGTCAACTACACCAGAGAAAAACTGTTGCTATTTTTATTTCTCGTAAAATGATATTACGAACTTATGCGTATGTATAAGATGTACATATAAGATAAGCTTGGGCACACGTATATAGAGAGAGACAGACGGAGCAGGTGAAGGTGGAGATAGTGTTGATACGGACGTTAATACTGAGGTAAAGGCAGCTAAATGCTCACTTAAATGTCTTCACAAAACAAAGAAATATTTCAGCCTCTAGTTACAGTTTAGTGATGGTGGAGATCCGTGTTGGAAGAATTAGTCAGATCCTTTACTTTAAGTTAGTGTACTAATACCACACAGTCAAAATACTATGTTACAAGTAAAAGTCCTGCATTGAAAATGTTACTTAAAGAAAGGTATTGTAAGTATCATCAGGACAAATGTACTTAAAGTTCTAAAAATAAAAGTACTCAATACAGAAACATTTTAGGATCCTGAAACTATCAAAACAGTTCTGTTAACCAGCTAAGTGTTAAATGGGCTAATCATTTCAGCTGAATTTGTAGGCCTGTATATTGCTGGATGATTTTATTTACAATAAAACATTGTATTTTATAAACTACTGTACATGTGTTTTGTGTGCAAAAATCTTACTTTGTAAAGCAACTAGTAACTAAATGTGTCAGATGAGTGTATTGGAGTAAATAAGTGGAGTAGAAGTAGAAAGTGGCATGAAAGAAAAGACTAGTAAAGTATAAGTATTTCAAATTTGTAGTTGTAAGTACAGTATTTGAGTAAATGTAGCCTACGTAGTTACATTCCACCACTGGTGGAGACAACATTTAACAACATCTCTCCACTATTTGTTTGCATCGCAATAATAAGATTTTGTATCCATTGATGAAAGTCTAATTGGTTTCTTGTAGTTTCTAACAATCAATTTTACAAGCTTTTCTTTAAAGCATGTTTCTTTTCCCACTACAATCCTTCCTTGTGGGTCTTATAAATCCCATCCCATGGTGTGTTCACGCCTCCCTTTCAAGGCAGAACCATTTCAGTAATAAATAGTGTGACCTCAGCAAATCCCACAGAATACATAATCATCTTCTGTTAACATGTACCTCCTATAATTTGTGTGATCCTCCCTTAAATGCATATGCAATGAGTTGAGAAGCCTACCTTGCAGACACAGATGACATGCAAACTGTGACCAGCCTGGTGTGTCTGACTGAGAAATACAGCATGTGTTGAGGGCAGAATGCGTTATATCTAAAAGCTTTTGTAATTCTGGCCCTCTGTCTTTCCCTTTTTCACACTTCAAAATAGCTGATCAGAGAAATCATCTACCCTCTTTCACTTAATTTATGTGTAAATCAGACAAATACACAGATACATAGTTATCAAGTTTGCAACTTGAATAAAAAGGCACTAAAATCAATCCAATTAAATATATATAAGTCTAAAATCAGTCCGTACTGGCAACACATATAGAAAAACAGGTGGGCAATCCATGTCCACAAAAAACATCATTAGCTAAAGCAGTATGTAAAAGTATGTTGTGTCTGGATGGTGGACAGTCAACTGGAGGACAAAGACTGTCTCCTCTATGAAATAAACCAAATGTGTCCGGCAGCATGTAACTCTCCACTCTTACTTCTGGCTGACTAAAGGTGGACTGGTGTTCTTTCACTTTCCAGCAGCCAATTTAACATGACTGACAGTTTCACCATAAACTTCTCCCTTCCAAAACAACCCCTTCTTTTCCCTTAAGTCAGTCAAAACAGACTTCCACAGTATTAATCCTTACAGTGTCAGTCAACACGACTCTGCCTGCAGGCAAATCACGACAGCTCAAAGTTGTCTAAATTTTTCAGGAGCCATTGGAAACCACAAGTGTGTGTAAGAATCTCAGAGCATTGGCATTATCAATAGCATGAACAGCTACATAGTGATGGCCTGACCTTAGAGCAAGAGGTGACCTGCCACGCTGACAGGGATAGCGAGAGGGGAGAGGTAAAGAGAAAGAGGATTTAACCCCTTTTACGTACGTATCTTCTACGTATAATTAGAGGAGTAGGAATAAACATCTTGTCTCATCCACATGAAAACATTCTCCCTGAAACTAAATCCAAACCATCTTGTGTCATCTTTTATTTTTCCTCTGTGTCTGTTCTTCACCCCCGTTGGCTTGGTGCCTACTTTCCCTAAGAAGTCCTCTCCTTCAATCTCTTCTCCCTGTGACTCCTTCCCCTCCTCCTTTATCTCTCGCTGTCCCTCGTGCTCTCGTTTGACAGCCAACGCAGCACCTTTAATGGGAGCTATCTCCTCATTAAATACCTGCAGGTGTCTGCAGCGTTTTGGCAGGGAAGGAGAGAGACAGAGAGATGGAGACCGAAAGTGAGCGAACAGCGGCTGGTGTTGTTCAGGCCCTCTCCAACATTACATACAGTCAGATTCCCTGTGCTAAATTTGAATTTCTAATGTCTCTAGAGATAAATGAACCGAGCACAGGGACCAAGGGTCAGGAGGAGAGGTTGTACCAATATTCACCTCCAACAGTGATCTGGCTTCTCCTTAAAGCCTTTTCGCCTCTTTGACACTCTACTACAGTGAATAAAAGAGGAAGAAAGACGGGAGATTAAGAAGGGCAAGGAGGGAGGAAGGGAAAGTAGGTAGGCTGAGCAGAGTGGGGAGACGAGGGACACAAAGGATAGGTGAAGGTAGACTGAGTGGGGGGCGGGGGGGTGGGTGGGTGATGCTCAAAGTGGGAGGCAGCCAGAGATGAAAGAAAAGAGGAAAAGAGGAGGATGAGATTGGGTTTAAATGAGAGATAAGACGGAGCAGAAAAAGAGAAAGTGAAGGGGATGAGGGAGAGAGCTGGGCGATGGGGCGATGGGGCTCTCTCAGATGCAGGACGAGACCATCTGGACGAATAGCAGAGCCAGTTCTCTGACGTTAAACACTGAGCTTTACTTTCACATGGAAAAGGCCAGGAAGAGACTCAAACATCCATTCTGCATGTTCTTACCACTATCGACCTAAAACCCAAATCCACCAAACATCCTGCCCACGTGGTAGAGAAAAACGCTAGACCTCCTTATTGGCAATCTCATTGTTTACTGCATACTTCTTCCCACTTACAGACTGCCATTTTATCTACAACACACACACAAAGACACACACACACACACACACACACTTAGAATTGATTTTAAAATATTGCTGTTTGTCTATATTTTAATCCTCTGTCTTGCTTTAAGAACATGAACTCTGCCGACCTCTCAGATCATCTGGGACTGTTTTGCTGAATGTTTTCTGAGTTTTAAAAATGGGGAAGCTTAAGTGATTATGCAACACACAGTTGTAGAAAACTTCCAAAGCACTTCAGACTACCTTTAAATCAGAAAAAAGAAGAAAAAACTAAATACAGAAAATGTTCTTTGCCTTTCCTTATTGTCTTTATAATCTGCTTTCTCATTCTAATTTAATATGTTTCACCAGCCGAGCCGGCTAATTACCACAAAGTACAACAGAGATCTACGGGGGAGTAAGTGGTCACAGAGGACTTGAACCAGCAACCTCACCTCCTCCCCTCCAGGAGACTGGATGCATTTGGTAAGAGAGGACTCTTCAAGGTAACTAATCCCTCTCTGTTCCAGCTCATTCTCTCCAGCAAGCAGTTTCATCCTTAGAATTACGTCCCAACGAGACACGCCTTCACAAAAACACACAATATGTGCATAAGATACCACACAAACACACAACTCTTCCCTTCATCCCACATGGCTCTGGAGAAGCAGCACTGCCCCTCCTACCCCTCTGTCAATAAGCCCAGTTTGGAAACACTTTAAACAGACTTGCACATTGCTCCGCTACAGAAAGGGAAAACTTCAAGACATGCTCTCTTCCATACCCTCAGGGTTAATTAGAATTGTTTTAAACAGCCACTGCCATGCTTTTTAAACATTTATGGGCGCATGCATTACAACTAAGGCATTAACATATCCAGAAAGTTTAACCTCTTCTCTGCTCCCTGGCTCCGTTTTGAGGAGGAGAGGGGAACGAGAGAGAGGACAGTTGACCTCTGCTGCCCCCTGTGTTGCAGCTGAAACACAACAAGGGAATGTTGAATGAGCACAGCCAGCTTTGGATCAGAGGAACCGGAGCCAAGCCCCCACGCCGGCTGAATGACAATCAGCTTGTATGTTAGTGATGGAAGAGAGATCTAAACCCAGAGGCTATGTAGTACCAATAAAAACATACATTATTCACTAACAGGGACATACAATGAGCTGTAGTGTTAAATAAAAAGATGAGAAAGGAATTACAGTTGTGATCGCTCTGAAGCACCAATACAAACAGTAAATTACGATATTTCAACAGTATTTTTTATTTTTTTTAGATTTGATTAAAATATATATTCTTGGGAAATAAAAGTAGTTTTACTAATGTACACAGAAAACAGCATCACTATGATCCAACATCTTTATTTTGGTTTGAAAATTCCAGTCAGTGTTTGTCTACAATGTAGAAATTTGAATAATAATTCTGATCTAGCAATGTAATCAAGATTATCATTTTTGAATGTGCAGCATGTGCTATGAATTTCTTTGGGGAAGATCAAGAGCTTAAAAAGGAAGACAGTGTGAACCTTGTGTATCAAATATCCTGAGTTGAGATAAAAGGTCTCAACCCTTACCTCACAGAAAAGCGTTAATTTGTCATCAGGCAGCAGACCGTTGGCCTCGTCCAGCAGGAAGTCCCTCCTTATGAACTTTTTGAAACCCCAGTCCTTCCCCTGGACAAAACGGTATGCTCTCTGGCTCTCTGGAAGAAATAAAACATACAAAGAGAAACAAGATTATTTGGAGGCTTTCACAACGGGATTAACTCCGCGTGTGTCAGTGTGTGTGCGCAAAAGAGAAAGTTTGCTATGATTCATAGCCATGAGCGGCAAAGAAACAATGGCGAAAGAGGCTGGGTGCAGGAAGTATTGCCTGCAGGGAGCATTTAACACTTCAGAAGAAAACAGAATCTCTCTTTCTCTCTCCCTCGTTCTCTCTCTGTATCATCTCGCTGCCACATAAAGACTAGTGGTAAACATGAGACAGAACTGCTGTGCCTCTTTGGCCAAGAAGTGAGAAATTGCAGGGATCAAAGCAGTCCAATTATCATGTGTTTATGGAGTGCCAATTATCTCTGACAGTGGAAGGAAGGATTCTGCAACACTCAGTTGCACTACAAAGACAAAGGAAAGGTGCGGGAGTTCTTGTGTGCACACTATTCCCAGTGTGTGGGCGGTCACAACTATCTACCATCACCAAACAGTCACAAATGATTAAATACAAGGTCAAAAGACAATAACTATGGACCAAGACTGCTGCAGAGATCACAGCAAATTAAAGCTAATTGCTGATAGAAAGAAAGCAAGGCTCCAACACAATCGTTCTGCAAGTAACTGGAACTCGGTTGGCGGGATGTAACACCATTCTTTGGAGAAATTACATCATTCGCCGTTTTGTTAATGACGCCGATGCTTCATGGGATCTGCTCTGGGATTTGTGAATGGGTTCGGCCGAGACAAGCTTCAGGCCCTTTCTGTGTATGAAGACATCTTTTTGTCCATTCCTATCAGGGTAGACACGCCTCACCACACAATGACGGTAATAACTTAAGACTGTGTATGCCCTCATCCTATAAAGGCTTGAAAAGCATCAAATGATAAGGGAAAACCACTAAAGAACCAATTAAAGTATTTTCATTTCTTTAGTAGATGCCATCAAGACGCCCCACACATTATGTCAACATGCATTTGGATGATTGGATTGTGTCGAGAAAGAGCAGAAATAGCATCCAGGAGCAAATTCACTAAAAAGCACACACACACACACACACACACACACACACACACACACACACACACACACACACACACACACGATCCAATCAGTAAAATTACCAGAAGAGGTTGTCAAATTCTCATTTGGCCATACTGACCGAGTGTAATAGTGATGTGTCCCCCTAGATAGAGAATATTGACTCCATGTATGTAAATGAACATGTGTGCATGAATCAAATCAAAAAAACATAACCCAACAGGGAGCTCCTACGTAAGTATTAGGAAGGTAGTGTGCCTAACAAGCTAAGATTTGCAAGACAGACAAGATTTCAACATTTACTGTACATGAGGATAATTTTAATGTAATTGTTATCAGATCCCCAAAGGCATGAAATATACAACAATTTGAGATTTTAAAATAAAAAAGAGAACAATGTGAAACTAAAAGAAAAATGTCAAAATGAAATCAACCATAGAGAACCTGTGCCTGCTTGAGTGGTATGAATGCTCACCAAAAGACACTACACTTTCCAAGGCCTCTGGTTTGGCATTTATGACATTTAAGCCTTCTGGGGGACATAAGTAATCAGCCTGTATCCATCCACAATCAAGTTTCAACTCATGGTTTAACGCCAGATGATGAAAAATGATAAGAACAAACCTTGAGTCTTCTTTCGACCCGGTCAAAAGTAGATTAAAACAGGCTACAGTAAAAGCTGCACGGTCACCACATACCAAAGGTCATCACCTCTTGCATTCATACATCTGCAGTGTGTGCAGAGTCAGACTACATGTGTTTAGCCCCAGCAGTTTGAACGGATTTCTCTTTAGGCTGCTCTTGCGTAGAGACCTTAACAGATCACAGTGGGAAGCACTAAGATGAAGTGTCACTGCTGCTGTAAGATCCTGTGTCAAATCCCTCTGTTTGGATCTGAGGGAGCAGGTAGCCTAAGAGGGGATTGGTGGAGGAGTACAGTGAATATGCAGTTATTCCCACCATCGCTCATGCAGGCGGTCCTTCACTGTAATCCCCTGCTCCCAGTGACTGTGTACGCAAAGACGCTGACGGAAATCACTATGCAAACACACACACACACACATGCATAAGCTTGTATTCAAGCACAAAAAATTACAAATCCTTGCATTCTGCTTTTTCACAGCACTCTACTTTATTCATCGTTCTGCCACTGAGTCTAACAGAGGGATTGTGTCAGTGTTTCAAAGAAAGAAAGAGTTCTATAGACCAAAGATTTCTCAACCAAAGCTGAGCAGGTTTGAAAAAGGAGTCAAACTTCTGTGGCCTCGGCACACTGTACTGTTTGTGGCCGGGTAAACACAGTCATAGACAGTAGTACCTGGATCAGTCCCAAGGGTCTGAAGAAAGTCTTTCTCTGCTAACTTTCAGCCACTCTTTGACATCCTTTAAACAGGTTTGATAAGCCCTAGCAAGTGAGACCCAGATGAAGTCCCAAGGCACAGACTCTCCCTGTGAAGTTGTGTTATTTGGGTATGAAACAAGACGAGCAGTGATGAGTGCGGACTTCCCCAGTGGCAGCGTCTAAAACTAAACTCGGGTGTGAGGAGAGAGTTTGGCAGAAGAGTGAGACGGTGAGAAAGCAAGCCAAGAGGAAGAGGTGAGGAGAGGTGAGTGTGTATGTGTGAATGTGCACATGCATACAGGCTCTGATGATGAGGGTGTGTGTGTGTGTGTGTGTGTGTGTGTGTGTGTGTGTGTGTGTGTGTGTGCTGAGCTCAGCTAACGCCGCACTGCCATTTCTAGTGGGGCATTAAAAAAACTGCACTGGCAGAGAATCAACTACAGGTCGGATCGCTGGAGCTCACTCTTTCAGTGAGCTGGCCAAGGCGGCAAGGGTACACACACTCCAGAATTGCCAGAATACCAAAAAGAGCTGGACAGTGGTGGAGTGGGTCGGCCCAACTGAGATTTCCAATGGGAAAAATGTGAGTGATTAAAAAGGCTGGTATGACAGAAATATTACCATGCGTCGATACAGTAAAATATTGTGTAAATGTCAGAGCACGCTTGTGTGACATAATTGTATGAAATCATTATCATAGAATTCGTGTGAAAAATCACAGCTACAATATAGACATGCATAGGTAGCCCTCAGAAAATGAGTTTTCACCACGTCAAGATGCACTTTGATAGTTCCCCGGGCATTAAAGAGTGAAGTTTCTCACCATTCCAAAAAAAGACTGAAGGTGATGAAGAAGGTGAGAAACAACAAAGTTTGAGCTGCAGACAGAGAGAAGACGAGGAAAGTGGGAGCGATGCCACGTTGTTTAAGTGAGCGGGGCATCCATATTCAGGCGGAGGGCTCAGGGGCACGGTTGGCACACAGAACGAGAAGGTCGCCAGAAGACGAGCTGGCATGGAAAAAAATAACAGCCGCCACAGCAGCCAGAGTCTACATCTCTCTTCTTGTCTGTCACTCTTCTGGCCTTTTCTTTCACACATTCAACTAAAGCAAAACTCCCTACTCTAACAGCTACGTACAATCGCTAACAGACCATGCTCGCATCCATTTCCCAATCTCTCAAAACATATTGATGTGAAAGGGCAATTGTCTATTCAAGTGTGTATTTATCTAACTCTAGTAACAGAGTTTAAAAATATAATATAAAACTTTATTTCCACAACACACTGACTCACATTGCATAAAGCAGACAGACACTTATGAACATTACACACAGTCTTTCTGAGAAGAAAATCGTATTTCTATTGAAGATTGAGCTCTGTAAACTAGTGTCAGCACAAACATGTCTATTGACATCCTTTCTACCAAAGTCGATACCATCTGATTATGTAAAGATATCTTCTGCTCTATTAGCCGTGCTCCACTCACCCACTTAGCCTTTGGCTACAAAACAAAAAAACCATTGTCTGTAGGGAGGACTTAACAAGGAGACTATTTGAATACAAAACAGCTTGCGGCAGAGGATGAGAACTTTCCATCTCTCCTCTCCGAGCTGTCAGAACAGGATTCTGCAGGGGGGCAGATGTTTTCTCTGGCAAGAGATGGCGGGGGGGACATTAAGCCAGGGAGAGAATTTTTTTTATCAAGAGTAAGGGAGTACAGTGTGAAGAAGGGGCTGGCGGGCTACCACTGGTGCCTGAATCAATCTCCATTAGCAAGTGGGGACCATCAGAGGATCCAGACACACACTAGTGGTGGGCTCGAGGGCTGCTGATGCAGATATGGTGTTTCATCAAATATTGTCAAGCTTTTCAGTCAAAATCTGCAATCATCGTAGAGGCTTCAAATCTTTGGACTGTTTTCATACCTCCTCTTTTAGGTACTGAAGGGATGGTTTAATTCTCAAGGTGCACACGCCGGTCAACACCATTTTAAATTGATACACGCTCAGAGTCTGGGTAATATTAAACAAGGAGTGTATGGCCAATGCTTTTGCATTAGTGACAGAGACTGGCTTGTGAGGGAGACTCTGCCTCAAAAGACAACACATCAAACTGACATGTCAAGAACAAGCTTCTGCTCCTCAGTTGTTCAGCTTAGCACTAAGAGTTTCCATCGTCGGATTTTGACATTTTGCTTTCGATAGCGATGCCTTTTTTAACGCAGCATACTCACTACAGTTTATCTCCTTTCTTTATTGATAAATAGAGGTGTCACGATTCTTCAGAGCCACAATTCGATTCGATTTAAGGTCACGTTTCGATTTGATGGTTTCGATTTTGACGCCAATAGTTAATTGAGATGCACATAAACGCACCATGAAGTCCTGTTGGAGCCCACATGCTTTACCTGCGTTGTTTTGTTTCCATAACTGACTCACTGGGAAGAAAGAAATGTTGCCGCACCAGCAACCTCAGGGAAGCAGCAGGATTTTCCATTTTTGTTGTTTCTCCGTTATCTCCATCTCGGCAGTGGCCATGATGTCTGGAAAAGTGCAGCTGCTGGCTACCTGTAAGCTAACGTAACCTTGTGACTTTAGATGCATACTACCAGCTGGTAAGCTACATTGTGTCAGTTTTTTTATTTCTTCTGAAATGTGCAAGTAGGCGGGGGGTGTAGAGAGAATACTAGGGGAAAAGGAGATCCTGCTCTTAATTCCAGTAGTCAAAATCGAAATCCTGATACCCCTACCGCTCATCCACTTATTCCTCTACTTATCTATTCCTGTTCGAGGTACTTATAAAGAACGTGACCTGATATGTATTGTAGAGTATCAGAAATTGTAGTAGTGACCTACCAAATAAACAGTCCACAGCCACCCAGCTTTCTTAATTTAGGCACTTTGATTTTACTTGGCCTTTTTTTGCTAGAGGCCTGGATTAAATTTGATTCTAAATGATCCAGAACTGATAGAGCAATCTTTATTGCCATATTCTTAGACGGAATGTTCACTAAACTGTCACAAATATGCTGGCAGTTGGGTAATTTTCCTTTGTGACAGGGGGAGTGAAGTGGAGGGCCCAGGTCTCCCCAAGGGGATTGAGGGAAGATTGGAGGCGGGCATATGGCAAGAATGGGATGGGGTGTGCACCATAGAGCCCACCATTTACAGGCAAAAGCCCCTTGAGAAACAAAAAAAGAAAGGAGAAGAGAAAAATGAGATCCTCTTAATTTCACTCGATATTTGCCACATTCAGGCTTTTCTGGGGTCATTTAACAGAGTAGTGCTCACGAAATGGCCATGCAGTGATGTTACATACCTCAAAGGTCTGTTTATTACCCAGACCTTAGGCAGATCCTCTCCACAACACCACATAAACACCAGCATACAGTATAATAGCCAGGAGAGGAAGCTTTAAAGACAATAACTCCAGTAAAGTTCAGTTTTTGTGAACCTGTTGCTGAGAGTTGATGTGGTACTCCAACATTACAGGGCAGAAGTGGAATAAAAAAAAAAAAAGGATAAAAGAGAATGGAAAGTGATATTGTGAATGTGAAAGACAGGAGAGAGAGGTCTAAGTGAGCAAATGAGGGACTGGAAGTACACACAAGGAGGTGGGGGTGTCAAGTTCACATGGGGGAATGTTCCTCAGCAGGAAAAATGATTTCCCTTTCTACACAACCTGCACCGCAGGGGGTTGTACACAGATTCACTCCATACGCCTCCAATTCAAAACACACTTCCGCCTCCCACCTCTTC
>NC_048421.1:16308252-16311683 GCF_013103735.1 Etheostoma cragini
CCCCCCCCCATCTTCCTTCCTCCACGCTTCCTGTACAGTATGCTGCAGGGCAATGGGAGGCAGCCAGAAAGCCTGATAACCAGGAAGCGGTCACATCTGGCCCTCACTAATTCAATTCCACACAAGTTTGCTTTTCCTCCCCATAACATAACCTAATTAAAAAATGCAGGAATTGGAGGCACATTCATTTCCAATTCATCAACGGGGAGAGAGGCGGACGAAGATTTCTCAAAAGGTTGGGTCTTTTTTAATTAAAATCAAAATTGCCCCACGCTACTTTGAATTATATATTTACTAGAAACGAATCCAACCGGCAGTGATTACACAAGCCCATATGGCTATCAATACCTCACATTATTAGACACACTCTGCACCTTCTGCATTTACACATTTTAGCACCCCCAAAGACACAGGTGTGACAGGAGTTTTTAATTTGGAGCCTTTCAAACTTTGAGATATCCTCTGTCTTCTGCGGAGCATAGACTCTTCTATGGAGGGTGGACTAAAACAAGTTTTTCAGTTATTAACGCCAACTTATTTCCAACGACAAGTTCAGAAAATTAGAAGTGGTGAAAATGAGAACTTGTGTTCCAGAGTGCAGTTAGTATCAGGTGTTTTTAGTCACACTTACCCATAGCTTTGGTCTCTTCTCCCTTGGCATTGAGGATAGAAAACTTAAACTTGGCGCGCACTTCACTTTTTGGACAGCTGACTAAGAGCAAGTAAAGTGACAGATAGTCTTTACTCTCCTCATCCAGACCTTTAGGGTTCACACGCAAACACCTGGAGGTAGGAAAATAAAGAAACATACTGATCAGATAGATAAAGCTAAAAGCTAAAGCGATTCCTGTACGTATTTTGTATGCAACATTTGTATGCAACAGTAATAGCACTCTGGCTATTATAATGTATTTCAGATGTTCTTATTCTGGGAAGACAGTCGCAAATGCTCCACCCTTGGCTTCAACTTCAAATCTATTGATTCCATCCACAACCCTTCACTTGTACCAAAGTGATGGTTTGAAGGTATTGATTTTACAATACACACTACTGTTTATAGCATGAAATTGACCCCCCTCTGCTTCTCACTAAGGATGCAGCTTTCTAGATAAACCTTCCTGAATGAAGGGAGAGATTCCGAAACATGTAGATCAAATGTGCCACTTTCTTTCAAAACAGAAATATGTCAGGCACATTAACAATATATTCTACCCAGGGCAATCAAAAGGTTTGCTGTGAGGAGTACATTGATGCTACGGTGAATCATACTATTTTTCTGCTTACATACAGCAGCTTCACAAAAGAATCCCCTGTGCCCTTTGTAACTTATGTATTGTTTGTTGCAAAGGCTGTTATATAGTTTCAGAACATTAACATGAAAGACATTACCATGGCAATGTGGAAACGTGAAGCATGTGGATTATTCTGCTAAAACATTTGAGACATATATGTGTATCTCAGACTTGCAGCAACAATATTAAGGTGCTGGAGGAAAATCAATATCTATACATATAGATTCTGTAATGTATCATTAATTCTTTAGGCAATTGCCCAATACCTCTAATATTTGCCCAACCAAATGACCCCTACAGAAAACCTGTTGGAAGATAAAAGAAAATTGTTATTGTACTGTAGAAAAGTTCTACATTCTTGGCAATTTCTTGAATTCATCAGGATGTAAATTTATTTTTATAGTTTCAATCTGTGCCCTCTTGCTGTAATGCCTAAAGGTGTGGGGCTGACCTGCAGTGCACTCTGGATCTTATTTCTCTAACAGGCATCTATGAGAGAATAGGAAAAAACATGAATGCTGCTGACAGTGAGGTACTGTGTGACCCAGAGGGCTAGACAAGAACAGTTACAATTGTTCACTCAGATGAGATGAAAAGCAGGTTAACTGTCTTGGTTGGGCACATAGAGGAGGAGGGGACTAATGGTATGATGTCCAACAACAACCTATTTATTTTTAATGAATGCAGGTAACCTAACAATCCCAGACCTACTGCTGTATGTTATTTTACCTGAGGCTACAGTCATTACTTTCAACCCCCTCAAAGTGGCCATGTTTTTGTTTCAAATACAGAATGTGGTTCCCTGCTCTCTGGAAGTTCTTTTATTAATTATGAAAGTGTCATTTTAAATCGATGTTCAGTATCAAAGTATTGCAAGTGTGGCTTGCACCTGTATTGCTAGTCTACTGTAATTTAACCTGATAAAAACAGCAAAGCTGATTATTATTTGAGGAGATGTTCATATTAATATAAATTCAGTCAACGGTAGAAAGAAAGGCTGCCCAGAAGTTCTTTATCCAGCCACTCTGTCCAGTTCCTTGAGGGGGATCCCGGGGCTTTAGCAGACCAGGTGGGGATCAGCAATCGACCCAGCATGTTCTAGGTCTCAAACCAAGTCCACCAACTCCTTCCAGAGCAAACCAGTCTAGACTGAAATCCTATTACTTCTAGGGACTCTGTATTTTAACAATTTTACTTATTTATTTTATTTTAAGTGGCCGAGCCCTTCATTCCCGTGCACTGAAATAAGCTTTCGTGGGAGGTTGAGCAGTGTGATATCTCGATATTTGGAACAGATCTTCAGGTACACCTGTTGTGTGTTTTTTTTTTTTTTTTTTATGAAACCACTTTAATACCGCCTTGCCGCTGCCGGCGTCGTGACTACGTCTGTGACTTCTATTCCATAGATGAGCAAAATGACGACCCCAAAAATGTTCCTGCTCGGCCTCTTCTACAAAGCACACGCTGTCAGCAATTCCTTTGCTTGTCATGATGACTACGTCAAACATACAGTAAGTTTGAATAGTTTACTGGCTATACATTTTACATTTTAGTCTTAAAAGTTAAGTGTATCACATTTACTTTTTTCTGGCATTGATGGTGGTTTTACTTGTCACTCTGGGCCTATTACAATCTGAGAAAGTGAAGAAGCAGCCAGACTAAATTCAAGAAGGAAAACAGGCTACAGAAATTGTTATTCCAAACATGTGTGTAAGTAATACAGACTAGATGAAGGAACACTAGATGCCACTGAAGCAGGCAATTGGATGCTTCAATCTCTTGAAAAACAATACAAGTGGATGATACTTGACAGAGTTGTTGGAGAAAATGTTCTACAACAACTCTCTCTCAGAGAGCAGTATCAATATCAGATGGCTACAATGAGCAGCCTCCACTAACCATTTGAGTTTGTCGTTGGCTCCCGAGGAGAAAGTGGAGCTTTTGATGACTTCTCCCATCTCCTCGCGACAGAAGCTGAAGTTGTTGATGGTCCACATGTAGGAGAACTTCACCACTTTGATCTGAGCAGAAAAGACACAGGAAAAGCTGAAACCCAATCTCTTCATCATATACACTCACCGGCCACTTTATTAGGTACACCTGTCCAACTGCTCGTTAACACTTAATTTCTAAGCAGCC
>NC_048421.1:16311783-16345071 GCF_013103735.1 Etheostoma cragini
TATATATATATATATATTTATCTATTCTATATGGGTAAGTGGTGTTTGGTCAGCCTGGACTTCAAAACCGCACATCAAAACTGCCTTTCATCTTAATAAACACTGACAACAAACGGAGGAAAGAAGAAAGGATATTGTAAAAGCAATTTTGCAAGAGAGGAGATGAAAAAACACACATCATCAATGACATACTTTATCTGTCTTGGCTTTTAACAGCAAAGTGATGCCTGAACAAGCAAAGCTTGTACTCAATGACTAAAACAAACACAATTTCATGGCAAAGCTTGAAATGACACAGAATTAGGCCTGTAATATTGAATTATTGAAAACACGGTTACTGGAGAAATCCAGACATGATTGATTCCATTCAACTGCTCATTGACCAGTCACATAACATATGAAGCTTAACGGATTACTGGTGAATACTTAATGTCAGCTTCCTTTGTCTCAATAGACAGGCTTACTTTCAGATACGCCTGAACGCCCACCTCCACGGGGCAAAAGTATGCTTCATTTTCATCACAAAAAATATTCAACGGCTGTCTTACTCACAGTTAGCTCTGTTTAACATTATGCAAAACAAAATCTCGACAGAACACATACAAAATGGACAATCAGTGTGAGTTATGCTCTCCATGCAGCAATGTGCTCCTATCTCATCCTGAGGAAAACATGCGCTCCCTCCTTACCTGAGTGTAACACCAGCTCTCAGCTACCTGACCGCTGGACATTTCCGCCGGGGCAGGGGGGCTTGGGGCTCTGGACATTGCCAGCTTTGATGCAGAGATGTCCTGAATGGGGCCGGAGCACTAGCCAGGTGTGGGGTGAGGTGCTATGGGGTGCTTTGGGGAGGCAAAGGCCAAAAATCAGTCAAGCTGGCCGCCTCTTAAACAACACCTGCCGTACAGAGAGCTGCATAGGGATGAATCCAGAACAACAGGACCTCCAGACTCCAAAACAGCTACAGGCACTCTGTAGGGACACAAAAAAACAGTCATTAAAATAACTTTAGACTAGTAAAGGGCATTACTTTGAAAAGCGGTGACCTTGTGTGAGTGCTACTGTGTCCGTGTCTGTGTTTGACCATTTCAAGGCAATTTGTAATTGAACGGTTTGTCTAATTAAGCGGTATGTCCTAGTAAGTAGGAGTAAGGGGTCTGAATTCATTTGCTTTAAAGGAGGCTTCAGCATTCAAAGCACAGCAGCGGCGAGAGCTCTGCTTCACTGGGGAAGCCTTTCTTTATCTACGTGTGGTTTCGTCTTTGTTTTGCTTTGAGAGGAGCAGAGCGCTGTGCCCGCCATCTGATTCCAGCAATGGTGAACGGGTACAGCCTGGCTGAAGGGAAGTGCAAGACTTTCATCTCAAGCTGCCAGTCTGTCCTCCCACAAACACACCCACAAAGTCAGGCAGTGCTTTTAAATGCCAGTGCTGGCGAAGAAAGGTCACCGTTTTTTTTAGTTTTTTTTTATAAGAACCTGCATTCATGTTTGTTTTTTGTATTAAAAAATGCTGTGATTGAGATTTACACTGCAAGTGTCACATCACCTCACACTTTCTGTTTGTAGCAAGTAAGCAAAACATCATTATTGTTTTTTTATCTCATTTCTGGTCCTTCCCAACCATACACCGTTAATATTATATACAGTCTATGTTCCCTATGCTGGCAGTCTCATGGGATAAAAAGAAGAATAAAAAGGAACATGTTTCATTTCAAACCTTCATTTCTCTGCTGCCTTAATCTCTAATTTCTACTGGTTTCATGCTCTGCTCCTCCCAAGTTCCTCTCCACATATTTCATACCTAAGTCGGCACAAGGTCTCAGGATCTGGCTTTTCTCACTCAACCTGCACAACCCTCCTATCTCCTGCCAAAGAAGCCCTTCCACGCCGCTGCTTAATTAGTAGCTGATTGAAAGAGAAGTTCAGGACCTGAGAAAACTTGGCAGAAAGTGAGTGTTAGACCCAGAGCGCAAAGAGACAGAGCAAGAAATAGGAGAAATGGGTGAAAAGTTAGACAGCCCTCAGTGAGTGGATTGTAGACAGGGGATGCGACCTCAGCAGCTCTGGACCCAGACACGACTTAATTAATGTTTAAAAATAACGCCTGCATCTGATCTTCCCCAATCCGTGTGCCCCCCTTTTCTTCTTTTGTGCTATTTGTATCTGATGAAAAACACTGGTGGCTTTTTTACTCAGTAAAACAATAAAATATTAATCACAAAAGTTGGGAGAACAAGGCTGCACTGATCTGCAATTTAAATAACCTGAGACTTCTTGGCAATTAATTATAGTCTACATGAGTGAGTGAGGGCGTATATATAGATTTACATACATACTTGTGCTTCTGTGTGTTATCATCCGGGCTTGGTTTCACAGCCACTGAACCACACTTTTGCAAGGGTTTCTCTTGTATCCTGTTCCTCACAGAGCAACGTGAATGCCAAGTTATCACAGGGAATCAATTTAAGAAATGATGACAACACTGGCAGCACTGCTAACAGCCTCACATATTTCTACACAGATACCGGAATAAAGCTAAGGATGGTTTTATGTAACCTTTTCACGACAAACATCAAGAGCAGAGCAGCATGAGGAAAGCACCAATAACAACTCTGAGAGATGGAGAAGAAGTGTGCTAATCAGGACTTACTTTAGAAGTAATGTCTTCAGACAGTCCATTTGTCATGTGAATCAGATGATGACAGCATGAATATGAAGAATGAATAATAGGTGATAATGCACACAGCATAGAGAAAATAACTGTTGTCACATGGCAGGCAAAGATTTACAAAAATGTGTCCCCCAAAGGCTATTAAAAGACAGAGTAAGTCAGTAATGGAGGTGCTATGGTTCAGATAAGGCGCTGTTTGTTGATTAGCATATCATAGGTTGGATAAAAAACAGTAGAAATAGCAGGAATGGTTCTGGCTGAGAGAGACCGATTCAGAAAGAGAGCAAACTAGTTCAAATTTTGCAAAGGATATATCTGAATCTCTTCTTTGGCAAATACAGCAAACTAAAAAAAGCAGACAGCTTATCATATTGCATACAAAGGTCCGGCAGTGAATAGGACATTGTGAAGCCTATAAAGTTTAATTCAACAGAACCATTTCTGAGGGTTGCTGACCTATTTTACTGTGGTATAGTAGACGGTGTATAAAGGACAAACGGAACATAATGAGCTTTACAAAGACAGTATTTACTGTATGACTTTTTCACATATGTCATGTCATGTCATTACATGATGACCATATTTACATTTTTTGTATATATTTAGAAACTACAAACAGCGACAAACAACCCACTGAGACTGTGAACGCGTCCCAGGGCCAAAGAAAACAGAGAGAAAAGACTGAAGGGAGAGAGAGAAAACCACACATGTATAAACAGACACATACATAGACAGACACAAGACAAGGGACCAAACACTTGCACAAGTTAAAGCTAAAGGCTGCAACACAAGGCTGCAGGTCGGACCTCAGAGAATCAGTGATGCTCAACTAGGTGTCCAGAGTCCTCGACCATATTTACCTATAGACAAATAACTTTATGCAACATTGTGATTTAATATATGATGTCATGCTGCAAACTGTATAACGATTTTGTTTGTGACAAATCATTTGTGGTTAATGTATTTAATTAGCTGTTTACATGCTTTGTCTAGAAAATGCCAAGAAAAACACAAATTTATAGATTTTAAAATTATATAAAAACAGACGAAAAAAAAAAATCAGCAAATCTTCACACTTTAGAAGCTGGAACTAGAGCTCGAACGATATCGATACAAATATTTGGTAATTAAAAAATTTGATATTCTGATATATTGGCGGATAACTATTTAAAAAAATAAATATCCAGAAACGCGTAACAAAACGTCAACAGATTTCCCTAACATTAGTAATTCATGAGTCCTCACTAAAATAATATGATAATGCAGTTTGAAAATGAACTGCAACACTCATAACATAGTTTTTTGTTTTTTTTAATATTCATTTATCGGCCATCATAAATGCAGAGAAAATGCCTAATATTGGCCATTAATGTCGGTCCGCCAATATATCGATCACGGGACTTGTTGATCTACCGCTGCTAGATCGGTTAGTTTGTTTGTGTGACTTTGGTTTTGTAAAGGGTTGTCATATAAGGAGTATTATTTTAAAAAGCCTTCTCCTGTCATTTCTATGGTTACACATTGTATTTCATAATAAAATATGAAAAACTGGATTTACTGAACATCTACTTTGACAAGACTCTCCAGTTTTATAGAGCTGACAGTTTCACTAACAGTTTTCTTGGCTGAACTGGGACTTAGAAAACCCACAGAGCAGTCACCACAAAATCAAGAAGGAAACTAATTTGTAAGATTGTGTGTGTTTGTGTTCTGTTATGTGCAATGCAGCACGTGTGTGAGTGAGTAGAGAGATAGATAAAAGGAGTGTGGGCTGCCTCCATCCCACATCCTTGTCCCATGCCTGTTTTTCAGAGAGGAGAGCCAAGATGAGGAGAGTGAGACCTGGAGCCCATTTATATTCATTACAGAGAGACAGTCTGCTCTCCCTCTGCCAGTCCAGCCTCCATCTCTCTCCATCTCTCTGTCACACACCTCAACACGCCAGGGAGGAGAGTCTGACAAACCAACAGACAGATAGATTCAACTTCCTCTGTATAAACAAGAGCTAAGCAAGGTGATGCCGCATCTGCCTCCCACATCAGCATTAGAGCCGGAGGCCACCGGCTACTCAGATACTGACCAGACTGTTACATCATTGTAGTCAACACATGATACTCAGCAAATGGTGTAATAAAGCATGTGCCGTGATATTAACGCCATCTGTAAATTTTAAATGGTTATAGTATATATGTCTGCACATATGTTACCTCCATCTGCAAATCTGATGATGGAGCAGCTTACAATGCATATTTACACTCGAGGACACATTTCTGTTCATTTGTTTTTCCATCTGTGCTCGTGACAATCTGAATGATGTGACGTCGTCTGCACAGCCATTCCAACCTGCAAGTCTGCCTGTGAAGACAATGCATATTTAACTGGTTTATTTTCAATACGTTCAGCTGTCAAAGTGTTGTTATTAATTATATCTTTAGTACGTGCAAAAACAAATTACCAGCACTTTTCTTTAAGGTGTACATCTACTGTCATCTAGAAAATCCTAGGGGTTTATATTCTTCAGAGTGAAAAATTTGGAATACTCATTGTCATTTTGTCAGGTTCAGCAACCAGACTGATGTCAGACTGGCATCCATTTCCTGTCAGTGTAACCGGAAAACTGCAAGCTAAACGTCAGTATATTAACTTTCATGTCAACTATTGGATGTTAACATGCTGACATTTAGCTTGTTAGCACGTATTACGTTCAGTATGTATCTGTATATTATATTTTTTTTATCTATTAAATTATCTTACAAAAGCATTTTTACTGTGTACATTTTGAAGTGTAAAAAGCACAGGGGTGAATAATAAGATGAATTATGGCTGAACGTGTCAACAAGGGATATTCTACTCGAAACAGACGTTGCCAAAGAGCCACGCAGTTAGCATGTCTTCTATTTAAGTTTAACACCAACGTCTTCCATAATATGATATACTGAACAAGGGGGAAAATACTTTGGCATGAAGCTAAGACACTAATCTGTTTCAACATCTATAATATTTCTACAGATCAATATTTCTGAACAACGCAGGCGAGTGTGGCTACACAGAGTCAGTCCAGCAGCCCGGTGGTTAAGACACAAAACATCACTAATTTATCGCAATGTCCAAAGTTCAATTCCAGCCAGGGACCTTTGCTGCATGTCATACCCCTCTCTGTCCTCGTGTTTCCTTTTGATCTCCACTGTCATGAGCACATTATGGCAACATCCAAAAATCAAGCCTATATCTTTACTATCCCTAAAAAATAAAGTCACTGTAAAGAGTCCTCCCTTCAAGGGAAATTACAAGCTGAGTTTTGCACTGAAAATTTTTGTTTAACCCTTGTGATGTCTTCCTGTCAAAATTGAAAATAAACACTTAGTCTACTTAAATAGACGCTTTTTAATCAATGTGTTTTAACTTTTTCTTACAATTTTGTCACTTTTTTACGTTTAACACTACGTAATACTAACTAATTAACTTTAGTTTTACAGTTATTTTTGGAATGTATGGTCAATAAACCTCACTTTTAGGAAATGATACCGAATGTTTGAGTTAGAAAAGCAGAAATGAGGAATTATTTAAAGTTAAATTAAAGGAATGTATGTTGATAATCACAGATTGGAATATGTCAACTTTTACTCAATACTATTTCTTAACCACTTCCATTTTTGTTCTTCTGCTATGAAATTGAACAAGACACCCCAAAATTATTAAAAAGTAGAGATTTGTACTTGGCAAAGAGCGTTGTGTGGAATCAATCATGTTATTTTGGGTTACAATTAGGTAGCTTAAAAAGAACACTGATACAGAAAAACGGGTCAATTTGACCCGAGGACAACATGAGGGCTAATTAGATGGTTTATACAACTATTCATTTAAAAAGGTATATAAGACAACTTTACAGTTCCTCTTCAATATTGAGATGCAGAAACTAGAACTGCTGGCAGTGGTGGAAGAAGTGCTCAGGTCTTGTAATTATAGCAAAACCACAGAGTAGAAATGCTCTGTTACAAGTACAAGTCTTCCCTTAAAGTCTTTACTAGTAAGTACATAAGTATGGGCCTCAAAATATACTTAAAGTACAAGAGGTAAAGTACCGGTTATGAAAAATAGCCAATTTTATTCAATGTATATATATTATATAACCGTATAATAATTATTGATGCATTAATGTGTTCATCACTTAAATGTTGCAGCATGTAAAGGTAACTACTTGCTTTATGCATTCCATCTGCTGTGTAGCCTGGGAATTTCCACCCAGGACTCCATTTAGTTTTATCTTAAACCTACAATTACACATCATCATTTAAGTTATCAGATCATTGCAGTGGAGTAAAAGTATAAATTAACAGAAAATGGAAATAATCAAAGTAAAAATACTTCAAAATGGTACTGCAATGTACTGTAGTGTAAACTCAATAATTTCCAACACTGGCTGCTGGTAATGATGATGATGGTGATGATGATGATCAGCCCTTCACATGCAGCTCCATCAATAGATTTGTATGAAATAGTTAAATCTCAAAACTCCTTCAGTATGGCATATGGCAGGGACTTTAGGCAACAAGGCCTGCTGGGAAATAGAGGGACAGAAGAGAGAGATGGAAAGCCTTCTGGAATTCATTACAGCGATCGCTGAGACTCTCAAAAAGAGAATATAAATGTATTATAAAAAAGACTAAACAGAAACACACACTTCACTCTACATGCGAGCATACAAGCACTCTCACACACACACACACACACACACACACACACACACACACACACACACACACACACACACACACACACACACACACACACACACACCATCAATTACAGAGAACTTCCAACTAGCCTCTCCCTTAGGGAACCGCTTCCTACTGGAAGATAAAGAAAATGGGTGGCCCGGTGCAGAGACACCACCACCACCAGGAGGACAGGGGGTGGAGCTGTGTGATTTGGCTGCTGCAAAAAAGAAAGGGATCACATCAGGGATCCAGGAGTATTTAGAGGGTCACCTTGTGCAACAATAGGCAGCGAGCAAAACAGTGAGGTACAGAGAGAGGCTGCAGAGTTTAGAGGGACGGACTACAAAAGACTGAAATCATGCCAAAAAGCTGAGGCTTAGTGACTGAGTGTTGCAGCTTTGAAGTATGTGTGACGCATTTCTAAACGTAAAACAAGCGGCCACATGCTAGCTCACATATCCACAGCTTAAAGAGTCAACCCTGTGCGCTTCCTGTCAAATAAGCGCGCACGCACACACAAACGCACACACACACACACGGAAGAGAAGGAGAAATTCCTCTTAGGTGTGAGTGAAAGACACACTTGTGAACAAGGCTAGATGTGGAGCATGTATGAAAACATGTCTGCTGTAGAACAGTGTCTGTCCGGCTTGCCCGGGGCACTCCTGATGGCGCTGACACTTAGTCAGAGAGGGTGAAAACAGGGATAAGAGAACGGCTGGAATAGTGGGCACACATGCATGACAGGGCTGAGTGCGAACTGGGGAGACACTGGAGTGTGTCGGATCCAGGGCCGCAGGAGGTGTGATGGATTAAGAGGCGCTGGCAGAGACAGAGGCCCTCCCAGCGTGGAGCAAACCCCGGTGAAAGAACATCACCATCCCTCTCCATATCGCTGATGGTCTCCTCGCTCGATCTCTTTCTTCTGCCTTCTTAGCTCTTCTCCTCTTTTTAAACCTAACCTTCCCCCATTTTCTCTGCTTCCGAAACTCAGTTTTGCTTTAAAACCGGGCAACCATGCCAGCGTCACACTTTTTTCTTGTTGCTTCTGTCCCACGTTTTGATCACATTTCCTACTTTCAAAGATATGAAATTGAGAAATAATAAATTTGAGTAGAAAGCTAGTGAGAATTACCATTTGAAGTCTCACATCCAGAAAGTGAGACAGCTTATCCCAAATGTTTCATGTTAATATCCTAACTGCACTTCACATAATTAAGTACTACTATGGTTGGTAATACTGAATAACTGAATCCTAGTGTCACCTTAAGCTATAAGCAGTCATTGCATTGATGTTTTAGACTACATTTCTAAGAGATCTCTTCACAGTGTTGCTAGCATTATGACAAAAGACAGACAGCAGTTACCAAAATACATAAAGGGCATACATACATAAAGTGTCTTTGCTATTTTAGCACCCATTTAATATATATAGAAAATGCACCTGCACCCAATTTTGCGCACATGAGCACGCTGGTCTTACAGGGAGGTGTGTTGAATTTTTGGTTTATTGCTACACTAAGGGCAGCGGGAAGTGATAGCGCCATTGACCAACAAAAACCTGGTCTAAAATCAATAGTGCCGCATTTCATTGTTATTTTTACAGCGCATTAGTAAAATGTGCCTAGGCTTATGCACAGCATGCGCACACTATGCTTGTTTTAAATTATTTAAATGTGTTAACAAAGGGCATTTTGTGATGACCTGATTATATCGGTCTTATAATATGTTAGCAAGCAATGCATCATCAAGGCTGTGTTGAAGAGGTTGATGAAAGCCTTTTACCCTTGCACACTTAACCATTTGCAGTGCACCCATCCATATGATGCACCTTGCACACATAATATGGGTGATATGAATGTAAGATGATTGCAAAAGTGACATAGATCTGTGATTTTGTTTATTATCATTAAAGAAATGGCAGAGCAGATTCCAAAAACAAATCCAATGTGGCCCAAAAAAGTCAATATCGGCTGATCCCTACCAAAAACCATATCTTTTATGCGCGGGGTCAAGTTAAGTTAAATCATAACGATATCATTACTCTTTTAACGTTTTTGATTATTCTAACATGCCAAATAAGAAGAAGTGCATGGTAAAACTTTGGTGACATAAGAGAAAAAAACCTCTGCTCTCATCGCTACATCATCAGTCATCATTTGATATAATCAATGGCCTAGAGTGGCTCCAAGCTGTCTCGGCCTTATGCAATTCAAGAGTTGAAAAATACAAAGAAGAGTTTGTCAGCTTTTGGCCCTTGCCATCATCCATTCTTCTTTCTCCCTTTCTTTCCATCCTTTCTGATGAACACAAAGAAAAGAGCAGCTCCAAAACAACACTTACCTACACATTTAGTAGTCATTTACTCTATCTACAATCAAAATGTTGGTCTCTGTACATTCCCCAGATTTGCCACAAAGCTGCAATCTGTGAATGAACGTCTGATAAGTAAGTAAATCATCTACTTTACTACAAACACAACACCTTCCCTGCAATGCCTTTCATTCTCATCACATCACACATTCAAATCAATCTATCTATCTGCATACTCTTGTCTTAATATTTAACACACTTGAAGCTTGAAACATCCGATATTACATATTTAATAAGACAGCGCTGAAAGAAAGATAAAAAGCTCATTTGATGGACACAACCCTTTAAAAGCCCTGCACAGCTGCTATACTTACTTGGTAGTGTTAACAGTCTTGCATGCGGTTTACACACAAAACCCTTAGATAAGACCATGTGTGAACATGTGTGAACAAATAACGCCATCCTGTGTAATTCCCACATGTAAAGCCTTTCAGTCTGCGCTCTTGTAATGTGTCCTTACGCGCTGCTCCAATGTGATCAACTAGCCCTCTTCCGCAAATGAGAAAAACATACCAACGCTAAACAATGACAGACAGAAAAACACACAGCAGAGAGAGACAAATTCCTTGTGAAAATTTGAGACTTGAAAAAAATGAAATGATATGCTTTGAGGCAGACATCAAACCACAGTGGGCCAATGTAGCCAAGATAACAATATAAAAGCGCTTTCTAAATGACAAAATGATACTGGCTGCAGCAAGTCCACAGCTCACTCTGACTCACTGTGTTGTTGTACAACACAGGCACCTGTCTAACCATCAAAATAAAAATCCTTTTTGACAATATACTGTATCTTTCTTCTTTTTCTCTGAACTAAGCAGCTAGAGAACAATATCTGTGCAACTTTTGCAAGCACCCACTGAGATAAAGCTTCTTTTACCTTCATACACACAACTACTGGATGTGCTCTTACGTATCATCCGGCCGGTTTGTTTTCTGCCCTGAAGAGGATTCTCCGCATAAAGTTTCATTCTCATGAAGTGAGCTCGAGCTTGGAGCAAAATGGAGGAGTGAATGGTGGGGAGAGGGAGTTGTTTTGTTAATGCACTCAGTGCAATGATGCAATTTATAATTAAAATGCAAATAGAACGACAAGGAGTCTCTCTTCACCTTGTTTTCACTTTACTCCACCATTCTCAGGGGAGGCCCGTCTCTGCCCTGGATCAATGTATCCAAGCCAGTAAATCAATATTCATATGAAGCGCTGAAATCAATTTGAGATTTAGGCTACACAGTACAAGTGACTGCTTAGCTGAGAGAAAACTTGAGATGCATGAAAAGACTCATCCCAGCCTGTGGCTATAAAACATGGTTCTACTTTGCCATGATGATGTGTGAAGGATCTTCAAAAGCTCACATCCCTAAACTGAAGGCTAAAAGCAATTATTTCGACAAAAAGAAAACACAGGCCTGTCTGATACACTTGCCATTGGCTCATCTATGTTTTGCCTATAGCTTATCACAATAGGTGGCTCAAAGATCCCCTAAGCTTCAATCATAAAAAAAAAACAACAAAGATAAACGCTGTGGAATGAATCATTTGGGGGAGTTTTATTTCATGCGTGCCTGACAGAGAAAACAGGGGGGAATTGGAGAGGAGGCCCTTTTTAGTGGTTGTCCTTCAGCGTGACTTTGTCATGTAACACATTTCCAGCTCAATTATGTGCATCCAGTGGATTTCAAACACATTCAGCTAGGACCAGAGAGCTTGGTAATTAGCAGGAGCCCTGGCTTATAAGGGGGCCAAAAACAAAGCCTGTCTTTAGCTCTATCTTTATCCTCTCCGCTTGTCTAATCTCCTCTGATCCTTCTCTTATCACAGTGTGTTGGACATCATGTATTCACTCAGTCAATGCCTTTATAGGCAAACAGGTCTCAGCTTTTATAGACCAACACAGGATGCAAAATGAGATATTTGATCCAAGAATAGAAAACAAACAAACCTGACAGTGGCTTACTAATGACTATATTGTATGAGAAGTAAAACACATTTATGTCTTTTCAGTTATCTCTGAAATATTGAGCACAATGTGTTAAGTAAAATGTGTGTTTGTACATCCCAAAAATGTATAAACACAAAACTATAGTAAGTATACTAGGGCTGGGTATCGTTTTAAAAATGACAATATCAGTACCCTGAAAGCGACACCAATAGAGTACTTCACTTGATTTGTCTACTCTATTCAATACCCATCATGTGATTGGCAATGGTAAAATGGCACCACCACTCCTCCCCATTCAAATGATCTTTAAAAAGTTTTCACATTATTAAAATATGTATTAAATAACTGTACAAAACTGTATTATTTGGGACCTATCCTACGTCACATTAAATTGAAGAACGATTGCAGTGCCATAAAAGACATAAACCTTAAAAAAAAGTCATTGTTTTTAAGATCTGGGTACAAAAAGGATTGAATATAAGTATAGAGGAGCTTTATAAACCATCAATAACTAAAACACACTCTGATATTGTCCTGATTTCCTAAGAATTAACGTGTTGTGATGACATTTCACACAGAAATACAGCGTTATGCAAAACAAATCAATTCAATGTTGACATGATATGAATTCCAAATATAAAAGGTTGGAACCATGTCAGACTTTGGTCAACCAACCTTCTTCTCATGTTGTTTCCATTTTAATTATGGTTTGAAATCATGTCAGCTTGTTCTGGCACAGCAATGTTGCCTTAGGTAAAACTGATTTCATCCTCTCCCCAGATACATATAAAAATTAATTTCAGCAAGGGACAATTTCATCTTCCCTTCACCCTCCCGTCCCTTCACTCTAGTGCTTTGTCCAGAATCACTGCCTATTTGCTACCCAGTGTATTAAAGTTACATTCAGCCATTTAATTTGAGCGTCTGAATTCCATTTCTAACATTTAACATGGCTATAAAGCCATAAAAAAATCCCTCAGTGAACACAAGATGTATAATTCAATAGTTTGCTGCTGCTCCTAAGATGACAATGGTGACAAAATAACAATGCGTGATTAGAGTGACAAATGTCTCAACAGAGTAAAGTATTGAGTGTTTAAAATGTTTAATATATAGAAAATAGTGGATGAGTAAATAAGGGAGCAATTTCAGAAACAAGTAGGGTTTTACTCGCTTTTTTCCCTCCATTTCTTTCCAAACCATTTCCTCCCTTCTTTCCAACAATTATAATGATGAATTTTGCCGGCAGCGGTCCAAGTCACTGAATTTGTGAGATGTCATCTTATATAGAGTTTGTGTAAGAGAAAAAGAAGAGCGGTGAGGGCAAACCTGGTGTGGATCTCCATTTAAGTTAACTGTTTTGGGTCAAAACTGGCATTTTTCCACACAACAGCCCCTCTTTACCCCAGGGGACAATATTCCTGCTTCTTACCAGATGTCACATCTAATCTCTCTCTCGCATCTGAGACCATTCAGCAGTAACCGCTGAAGCAGGGAACCGCTGCACAGGGTCATCCAAAGCGCTGTTCCCGGGTCATCCTTTGTTGAGACATTTTTCTTGTCCTCCCAAGAAAAATGACAGAATCACTTGTTTCAGTAGGAGCACCAAAACAACATCATGTTAACATTCAAGTGCCCTCTAACAGATGTGGGAATTATGACTATGGTGGCTGGTTTTGGACCAAGTTTGGTTACTTTTAACAACGACTGATCGTTCCCCATTCTATATCCACAACGTTTCACCACCGCGATTGATACCTTGCTGCCGTAGATTCCGCCAGATGTCACTCTTTACAGCCGGATATCTGTTTCCTTTCACTTTCTTTGTGTCCAAATTTTAAATCCTGGTCAATTTATGGGACTTTTTGGTTAACTGCTCCTCAGATTTCTGCCGGGTAAATCCAGACAGCTAGCTACCACTGTCCAATCTGAGTTTTCTGTTGCACTACTAAAACAAATTTCCTTTCCAAGGCTATTTTGCAGCGGCCCAGTGGCTCCATCCGGAGCATAGTGCCGCCCATGACGACTGGGATTGGTTTTAAGGCATGCCAATAAACCAGAGCACGTTATTCTCTAATTAAGGAATGCTACGTTGACTAGCCAGACCGTCCTCCATGATGGACTCTTCAGAAGAGGTAATGAAAGTCACCGGACACCACAATCTTCTGAACATCGCCATGCTGAGACATACTGAGAGAGTTGTGTAGAGCTCATAGTCTTAATTAGTTTTGTATCAACTCATTTGGAAATGGCTTTAATGTAATGGAAGTCCATTAATATCAAAAAGTTACAAACTAAAGCTTTAACAAGGTAGTAACTTGAACCTGATGAGGTTTCCCAAACCTTAACTAGGTTAACTAAACTATGATCATTCCCTTTTTGTGCCTCGACCTAACCGAACCAATCATCTTGAACTTGAACATAGCACTGTCCCATCATAAATTATCATAATTATCTGTATTATTCTTAATATTCTTATTATTAAGTGAAGATGGAGTCCATTAGAAGTAAGAATTCAAAAATCTAATTCTGAACTGATATTTAAAATGCTACAATATCTAACATGCAATTAGGTGTTTCCATCAGCTCTACAGAGGTGAATAACTTAGTGTCCAACATGAGACTCAGATCACAGAAATACAAGGCAGGATGGTGTTCTCCTTTGCGATCTACTGATCTGGTCTTGTATTTCATAACACCCAAAGATTTAAACAAAGACAAACACCAAGAAATAATGTGATTCACATTACAACAATTTTATATTCAGTTGTTAGGGGAATCTATCCCATTATTTATTATTATTATTATTATTATTATTATAACCATGGGCGTCAGTTTGGTTTGAAATGTGCTGGGCACAATGACACATCCCTTTTTTTTGTCTTTAGCACAGGTCATGTTCTGAAAGACGCTGTCCTGTAGCTTACGGCTGTGTCTGTGCCTCCCCTGTGGGGATAGAGATTTTTATGGATTTGTGGGCATCTGTCGCTCAAGAATGATATGTGTTATGAACTTCTTTCATTTTTTTTAACAAAATGGTGCTCAAGAAAAAAAAAAGTGACACGTACAAAATGACTCGTGACAAAATGTGACCGTCCTCGCCGAAACCAACGCCTATGGTTATAACAGTCGGTCAACAGAGAAAGACCTTTTATCAGAGGGGTTTTCATGCTTTTTCTCATTCAGTGGAGACACAGAATTCACATATATTACCTAACACTGAATGGAGCCTGGGGCCGAGTCTCACAGACTGTTGAGGAGATTTAGACACAGGGAGACAGGTGTACATGGTGCTCTCTGTCTTAATACATTGCTGTTGCTCTTTTCAGTGAAAGGAAGGTAGTGGAAAGGTAGCTGCGCTAATAAGTTCAGTTCTATCCATCGGTTGCACTTGGTACGACAAGGGTTACTCCTTTGTGTGCCCCAACGTCACTCTGCCTCCTAATTACCACATTTACACACATACACTTGCACACACATCCATTTATATTCAGGGAGAATTTTAAATGCTCTCTATTAAATTCAAGATGGATCGTCTTTTAAAACCAGAAGTGATCTCCTCACCTTTTATACATTGTTATCTATACATTAAAGAGCACATAAATTATACAGTGAGGGCTGAAAATGAGCCGTCTCACTCTGAAAAGTGTCAAACCACAGCCTTGATAATAAAAAAGGAAATGCCAGTAGAACTAAGCAGAGAAAAATATTGCTGCTCAGATAAACCATTAAAAGTAAAAAAAAAAAAAAAAAGAGGAAACTTTTAAAATAGAATCATCAGCAAAACCTGTCTCAAGCACCAATGAATTTCACAAATAATTCAGATGAATGAGCATGAGCCTGTACTTGTTGCTCACAGTGTCTCTCACATCGTTGCTAATTATGCACATTTATAAAGTAAAAGTATATCCATATGTTAATATGGTTTCAATGACACTGCTATGAATGTGACTTTCACTTTAGGAGATACACAACATTAAAAATGCTAAATGTTTCAATATTTACATATAATTTTCAGGTGACATTTTCAATATTCCCTTCCTGAAGAACCCAGGTTGAGATAGTGGTGGGCGTTGAGTGCTTGCAGTCAGACATCTCTGTTAAGATGCTGGCACCTAAATGCCAACCTCTATTTTGCAGTACTCAAGTGGAAAAGACGGCAGCCGCAAGCTGATGCCAGGCAACTGTGAATGTGTCTTATCGCCCATATTAATCAGTCAGCAGTCGGATTTGAGATCAGTTCATTACCTGCACACAGGGGCTTACAGAAAAAGCCGGCATGAAGGAACCGCATCCGAACTCCCACAACATTATTAAGATAACACCTTCAAAATAACTGCTGGTGTTAGTAAAGGTGACAAAACCCTGTATGTCATCCTCCTAATCCAAGATTTCCTAATCTATGTGAAGGTTACATGTGTTCCGCGCAATATTCTTTGCGGCGCTGAGCCTTTTGGAGGGTCATTAGATGGTGCCTGGTGCCGTGGCCGGTTCCGAAAGCAGGAAATGCCACGCAGATAAAGCTAAACTACCACACACACACACACACACACACACACACACACACACAGTGGCATTTCAGATCTCTGCAGTGAATCTGGGACTGTGACCAACAGTTATGCACGGAATCCAACCCTTCCTAATTTATCTCCCTCTATTTTTCTGAGAGCACTCCTGCCACTATGCCAAACTTCCAGAACTAAACCTCATCTTCTCTGCCTATTCTGCAATTTGAAATGACTTAACTATTAAACCCGTTTCATCTTTCGTCTAAATAGCCCTCGCATCAGGCTGACTTTGGTGGCCACCACCTCTGAGATTATCACTCTCTAATGAAGTCGTTTGAGTCAGGCAGGCACATTCCAATCTCTGAATGGCCAATCAAAAGCACCAGGGAGACTTTCTCTGCTCCAGCAGATGTCAAGAAGATGGCAACAACGGAGAGTGACGAACGGAGTGACGGCGGCACATAAACATAGAAAGAATGAAGTGAAAAACCACAACAGTGGGGAGCAAGACAGCATTTATCTTAGACCATGTTAAATATACTGTATACGTGCATAACCATAGTAGGAGATTGTAATAGAGGAAGAGTAGGAAAAAAATGACTCAAACAAAAATTTGAAGCTGAAGGAACCTGCCTTTTTCTTACTCTGATGTATCTAAACAGGCAGGTTTTGTCCACAGAATATGACCAGTGAGAAACGTGTAAGGAGAAAAAAAAAATCAGGAACGTTCTGACAGACAGAAACTGAGAAAGCAAGGCAAACAAGTAAGACAGATGTCAAAACAAATCACAGTCCAGTCCCTGTAACTTTGGATAAGCAAGATCTACTTGTCTTGAAGAAGTAACTGTAGTAACAAAAAGAGACATTTTCTTCAGAGTAATTTACAGAATTTACAAATGCCAATGTTTCTATGTGGAGTTGACTGTAAGATGCCGTCATCCGTTTGGTTATACCAATAAAGCTTTGCATCTTAGAATAATTTCCTGTTGTTGTTATTTACTCACAGACAGCTGCACTGTATTACACTTTAAATAATGTGAAGAGCTGCAGTTTGAGACATGCTGGTGTGGTCATTGGTTGGCATTGCAATATCTACAGAAAACTGTTTCAGAGATGTTATTAAGAGATACGTGTGGAAGGAAGAAAAACAGACAGTGAGGGAGGAAAGGATAGCCAATAGGAGACAAGGAAGGAAAGAAAAAAGAAAGTGTGGAAAAATTCCAGCTGAGCAATAAACAAGCATGAAACAGTCCAGTCATATGGTACATCTATATTGGAGTGGTCTTTTAGTATGGTATCAAACTTAGTTTAGGTACCATAAAGGTATCAGGCAATGGCTTCCCAAAAATACTGTAACCAATATGAAAATTACAGCTGTTGTAAGGTGTGAATGTAATGCATTGATGATTCATAAGCACACATTTTCACTTGTTTTTAGCTTTAGGGCTATTTATTTGAACTTGATAAATACGAAATAATTTTTACTTAAGTTAATTGACAACTTTTAATACAGAACTGTCATGATTTTAATCATCAAGTTTTAATTGAATATGACCAGTGTTTAAAATGAGTTGTTTTCACTGACAGTTACGATCTGGAAGATCTTTGGCAGCACCTTTGGGGATAAGCGGTAATTACAGGTGTGTTTTTGGATTTCACTTCCCAGACATCGCGACGCTGTGAGGTGAAGCGCCAGTCTGTGGCGATAGCGTCGCCTACCCTCTCTGGTGCACCAACCACGGCTGGGTGATGCCAAACGCATTAATTAATTGGACACTTCCAGGAATGTCACAACAGACACAGACAGATAGATATAAAGTGTCAGTAAGCATAGATTCCCTGACCCCCCCCTATTTCTTTTTTTTTCTTCTTGATTATCTGTGATGTGTGTTGTCTTTTTTTATTATGTGGTATTTTATGTTCATCTGTATATAGAGCTTATTGTATATAGAGCATAATGTTTTTTTCCCTGAGGTGTTAATTAGTGATTTATGTTGTGATATGTGAATATAAATATAAGTAAAAACTAATAATCAGTTGGCCATAGGTTCAAAAGCAGTGTTTTAGCTGCACAGAGCATCCCAGTTAAAGTTTAACAGGAGGAGACTAAGCATATGCTGACATTGCTATTAAATTAAAAATATAATTCTGGCTCAAATAAACATGGAAGGCTGAACTCTATTTAAACTTGATCTCCAAAAAAGCAAAAACTGAGCAGACTAATTTCCCTCCAAGTATGGCACTGGATAAGAAGTGACGGTCCAATAGTGTCCTTGAGTGACCATAATTTACTGCACGATTGACAGCCAACATAGCTGTCTGCAGTGTCATGAAAAAAACAACACAAAAACAGACTGCAACAACAAAGGAAAAGGAAGAAAAAAATAAAACCAAAGGGGTTAGCAAGAAAGACGTAAAATGAAGATACAGTGGAAAGAAAGCAAGCCGTGTGGTTCCATCGAAAGGAACCGGAGGAAAAATATGTATAAAACACAATCATTGAGCAGCTCTGCCACACTTAACAAGGAGCTCAGAGAGACGGGAGACGAGGTATAAGTGGAGGGAGCCGCAGAGTTGCCGTGGAAATTAGAACCTGGGATATCAAGAGAAATGAAAATGTGTGGGAGGACCCAGGTGAGACACACAGCGAGGAGAACAGAGACGGAGAAAGAACAGAGTTGAAGCCATTCCTGTGAGCACCACTTACACAACAATGCTCTCCTGCGGTGTGACATCATCTACATTTTTTTTTTTTTTTTTTTAAACACACACACTTGCTAGGGGTGGCACGGTTCATGAAAAAACATCTGAACCGTCCGGTTTGCTTGTCTCGGTTCGGAGCTTGTGTGCGTTACACGGTTTGACGCAATGTAGCTCGTTCCCGTATGTGACCTCAGACAGTGCGTTTCCCTTTTGCGCGATAGAAGAGGTGGGGACATAGACAGTAAGTGGAGTGTGGAGCGCTGCAGGTCCCGGCATGTAGAAATGGCAAGTGGGTGAGTTAAGGAAGGCTGCCCAGAGTTAGAGGACACGCCAGCGTCTGGTGTGTGGGAACATTTGGGACTTCACCTATGATGACAGGTGAAATATTAATAGACAGAACTGCGACTGTGTGCAAGCATTGCGCAACATGCATTCAATATGCTAATTACAACACTTCTAATATGTCAGTTAATCTGAGAGGACTTCACCCCAATGTGTTGGTAGATAGCGTAAAAAGAACAGAGCAGGTTAGGAAACAACTTCTACTCTCATTTTAGCATTTAAGCAGCCTCTCAGTGATAATTCGAACTCATTTCGGTGGGAAATGAGAAGGCTGCGTTTTGCAAACACACTCCATTTATGAAAGTCATACGAGTGAGTATCTCTCTTGAAATGCTTTAGTCAAAAGACGAGGAGCTTCAAGAAGTCCTATTTTTTTCTTTTAAAGGATACCATTTTCATAAGAGCTACACTGAAGTTGGCAGGTTGACAAATGCTGCCAAATGTTATTTCAATTGATTTTCTGTAATATTTCAATCTTTGTGTGCTAAAAGGACACATGAGTTCCTGTACATGGCAACACATTCTCCTTGTTTGCCAAATAAATGAAAAGCTTGTTGAAATCCTCAATGTCTTCCCTCTTGCTGTATCACAATCTCACCTAGCTTTCCTCAGAGATGGTCCCAACAATGTGTTGAAGTCAAGTCAAATTCAGTTTGTGAATGACTACACAACATTGACTTTTTTTTTATACTGTATCCTAAATTGTGGAGAATTAAGCTATATATCATATGCTGTATAAGTAAGTATAAGTATATTTCTGGGGTGTTAAGGTTAAAAGATAAAATTACAAGAAGAACCGTACAGAACCAAAAACTGTGACCCTAAAACCGTGATACAAACTGAACCGTGGGTTTTGTGAACCGTGCCACCCCTAACATTGGCATACTGCAGCAGGATGAAAGGAGCTGTGTGAAAAGGGCAGCCAAGATTGGAGAACTATAGATAGTGTTTGAAATGATTCAACTAAGTCAATTTTGTTTGTACAGCCCCAAATTACATCGAGTCTTTGAGGGTTTTTCTCAAGGCCCACACCATAAAAATAAATGTAAATGACACTTTCAACTTCAGACCCTCACTGAAAATGAGCAAAAAACTCCCTCAGAAACTTAAACCACAGGCAATGATTTTTACAACACGCTGATGAATTTGAAAGCACAACAGCTGACAGGAACTTAGCTGCGAGCACTTATCAAGCACCTTTCTCAGCCTGCTTGAAGGTTGCCAAGAGGCAGATGATGCCAACTGGAGAATGGCAGTTTGTAAGGTCTGAATGTTAAGACCTAAAATGTCAATATTGGTCCCAAGGGAAAGAGTAATTAAGGCGTAAAGATCTAAAAGCCTTGTCACATATGGCTGGCCAGCTGTCACATCTGTCTGTTCATATTTATGCCAGTGACAACCAAGGGGGTAAGCCTCTCCTCTTTAAGCGTAGCTCCTATGGCGCAATTTTGATGCTAATATTCCATCACCCGCCATTAGCATTCCATTGACTGCCATTCATTTTGGCGACACTTTGACAGCTATCAACTTTACATCTGAAGTGTTTAAAGACTATTTGTCTGTTGTTTATGACTAAAGTAACACAAAAATGTATAAAATGCTCCGTTACTTTATACCTCATGTTATGGCCCCGTAGCAAACTTTTCTGTAAAAATAGGCTAACAATTGTGTCATAACTACGTGACTTACTGTCGCATAGTAAAGGAATTACCGTATAGTACTGGGTAAGCTCACAGTCTTGACTTACATTTGCTGTTTAGGTTTAATTACTAATGTTAACTAGCATTTCAGTTAGCAGTAATTAGCCGGTGCCTATGTTATCTGAATGATTCAGATTTCTCTTGGCACAGCTACCAGTAGACTTACAACTTTCAGACACATTTTCCACGTCATATCTATGTCATCAAGCTCAGTTGGAGGCTGTGCAGTAACGCTCAGCCATCACCAGAAAAGTGCATTTCTTTAACTGTCTATGGTAATAATAACTATACTAAACCAGCAGCAGAGTGCGTGATGGCTGAACATTAAAAATCAGCTGACTGAGCTACAACTAAAGGCTCACAAAAGAAAATGCACCAAATGAGAAGAAACCTGGCATTAAAAGAACACACTCCACTCATTTTAGACTCTCACTCCCGAGTGGTTTGTCTCAAAATGATCTATTCCCTATGGTTCTACTCCACACATCCCAAGTGTTCAGTGTTATGGAAGGCAGCACTGTAGACCCAACACAAGAGCACAGTATTTAGGAGGAAAATATTAAACTGCAAAATTCTCACAGAAAGTTAGTTTTTTTTTTTTTTTTTATTCCACACTTAGGGCAACAAGATAGGTGGCACTCCCTCAACAACCGGAAGACAATAAGGTGCAAATTGTATGCAAACATCCACCCTGCTGACGTGTCAGTGAGCAAGGCACCGAGCCACATGCCTGCTCCAGGAGAACTGTGAAATTGTCCTCACAAGAACTACAGCATTGCTTGTTTGTTCTGCAGCATCACTTGTGTGGCCTTTGCAAATCTTACTCAGCTTGTTTTGGTCCAAATCAGTGGACAAGTAGTTGCTTTGTTGCATTCATGCATTGTCTGCTTTTATAATAACCATATACATTTCAAAGCCATGCGGCAGGCAAATAAGTCCAAACAAATCCAATTACAGTCTGTGTCCGCTATAGCTTAGCTTTGTGGACTTGCAGTCTAGGCTCTTTTTGCATTGAGCTTCAAACCTACTTGTCTGCACTTTTGCAGAGTTTAGAAACACATTGAAAAAACAATTTTCTGCATTGTGAGTGCAAAGTTTCCCTTAGTTTTTTTGTTTTGCTTGGCTTTGCAAATATAAGTAACTGCTGGCTATCAGATGACAATATCAGTCTCCTTATAGCCAGTAAACTGCATTTCAGGGTCATTCATGAACTTCTAACTCCTAACATACTCCCTTGCAGTTCATTTGTCAAGTCCACATTTTCAGAGGTCTCTGTGCGGTTATTATTTGTCACTGCTCTCACCTGCCAAAATGAAAGAAACTAAAAGCTTAAGGGTCCATACACTTCACTTCAGAACTGACCAATGCACCCTATTTTGACTTCAACTGGGGCGGATATTGTGAGGAGGGTTTGGGTGGGCTTATGCTGAGCATCTCCCTGCTGCATCCTCAGTTTTCAAATGTGAAAGTGGACGTTGTGTGGTTGTGTGTGGCAGGCAGTAGTGACTGACAGGTCAGGTGAGCCCAGTGGTCTGCTCAGGCGTGTAGATCCAGCTCCTCTGACTGATCTGAAGTGGCTTCAATTAACTAGAGCAGCCAAGTGTGAGGGAGGGGACTATAGTGGGTGGAGTGTGGTGGGGGGGGACATGCCCCAAACATGCATCTTGACAGGGGGAGGGGGGCCCTCTGACAGGTCCTCCAATGCCCCACCAACCTCAACCTTTCTCCATTTCCTTTTTAGCTAATTACTAAGTATGGAGACACGTGTCACTCAAATCGGCTGTAACTGCAGGGTCAGCAAGGACCGTCTTTCACTTGCGTATAAAAGGCGCATGCAAACACACACACACACACACACACACACAAATACACACACACACACAAACACAAACACCTAGTCTTGCCTAAAAATAAACACATAACAGTTTCATAATTTTCAATACTGAAATCATTTTGAGTTTCCTGAGAAAACACAAATTAAAGGAGAATTCCGGTTGATTTTTACGTTACTCTTGATCGCTAAAATATGTTATTACAGATTGAAAACAAATGAGCCGCATCGGCGCGGTCAACACAGAGTAGCTGCCGCTATGCCTACGAGCTTCCACTCAGGTAAAACGGCAGTGGTCGGGACCAGTTTGAATGTGCCTTTGTGCCTCTTAACAGACAATAAATGCAATTAAAATGTCTGTGCAACATGAACAGGGTCCTTACGTGACAACAAAGTGCGTTTTCAACTCAGACATTGTTTAAATTCACCCACCCTGTCTCCATCCTGCTGGTAGCTAGCTCGCCCTGTTAGCTGTTAGCTGTCTTTAGTCAGACCTCTGTGATAATCACACAGCAGTTCAGTGTGTATTTGTAGCTCATCCATTTTGTGTGCAATCGATCTGGTGTCACATAATGGCCCTGTTCATGTTGCACAGACATTTTAATTGCATTTTGTGTCTGTTAACAGACACAAAGGCACTCTAAAATTTTCCCAGGCAACTGCCGTTTTATCTGTAAAAAAAGATTGTAGACGTAGCTGCAGCTACTCTGTGTTAACCGCACCAATTCAGCTCTTTTTTTTTTTCTTATATTGACTGTACTCGGATAAATATAGCAATCAAGATAAATGTAAAAAATGGCCGGATCTCTCCTTTAAGTGACAACCTGGAAATCCAATATCGCAGGCACTGCTTCATGTACATCTGCAAAACCATATTCATGTTGATTCTGCATGATGCTCTATATGCATTATAATATAAAAAGGACGGGATTAAAATATCCAGCATTCCTCTACAAGAAAAAACCCACACACAGATTTCATTTTCATGGATATGTGCAGCAACCCTGATGTTCGAAGACACTGCCAAGTGAAATGTTAGTTTCATTTTGAATATGAAGGTAAATCACACTCCAAACATATGGCAACGTGGAGAAAATGTCCTGAAATTTCTCTTTATTTACCTTTAATCCAAAAAGAAAACTACCATTGTTAAATGTCTGATAGAACAATGAAACCTGTACACACCAGCAGGATAGTATGTCACAATAATGCACTATTTTACTATTTTCTCCTCTCAGCACACACAATAAAGTCTTTTGGCCTCTAACTGAATAGAGAGTGCTATACTCTTTTCATCTAGTTTTTTCTGCTGCTTTCATGCAGTGTTGCTGTTCTTGCTAGTTTTACATTACCTAATTAACATGGAAGTTTTCGGCGGAGGCATGAAACACAAAGGGCCACATAATTTCCCCTAAAGGATGTGTTATATTGTTCATTTTGGGGCCTCTCATGTAAGCACATCCTCTATGCCTCCACCCTCATTTCCCCTTCCAAAATCCTGATCCCCTCTCTCACTTTATAGTCTTTCATTAGAATTGTGTTCAATTTTCACTTTTAAATGACGGCTGAATACTAGTACAGACTTCTTACCCAGCTGTGTCTGCTCCGTCCTCTGTTCTCTTGCTACTTGGTATTCCTCTACTGGTAGCCTTCTTATCTTCTGTCACCTTCAGTCGTTTTGAAGGTTTGTGTTTTCTATTCAAACCATCTACCTCAGTTCTCATTCTGGACCGTCAATTTCATCTTACCCACTATTTGTTTGAACAACAGACATCTGAGAATAGGTTTATGCCTATCAAAAATCGAAACAAAACACAGTTTGTTTAAGAAAACCTACTGAACTACAACCTAGTAAGTGATTATTATTTTAAACGACGTGTCTGCCAAGTAGACTACCAAATATTTTAATGCCACGTAGAATTCAAAAGAACACAGCAAGTCAAACAAATAAAGATTTAATTAGATTAAATGTAGACCTTTTACAATATTGGTTTGTAAGCCTGGGCTGACAAATCAGTGCAGAACTAGTGATGCAACTAAGTACTATTTTCTTAATTAATTGATTAGTTGTTTGCTCTATAAAATGTCAGAAATGGTGCAAATGTTTATGAAGCTGTAGTCAGAGACATTTGACTTTTCTTTTAATAAAAAAAGGCAATCCAATTAGTTAGATATCAAAATTGATTCATTTAACAGTTGACAACTAATCGATCAATCTTTGCAGCTCTATGCAGAACATACGGCACCAGGAAGACTGCAATATTTATGAAACACAGCAGTTTAATGTTAGAAAAATGAACAAGGCCCTGAATTCAAATATTTTTAAGACTTTTCCAGGACCTATGAACACCATTTTACGCCAAATGTGTTTGCTACTGATATTAAACAAATGTATCATTGGCTGAAAGTGTCTCTAACACCCCCCTATTCCAGTGCCCCACAGTATACTTGACATTTCCCAATAGGTACAGACCAGTACTCCCTCCCCTCCCACCATTTGGCACTCACCTAGATCAAAGTCCCTCAAACATCTGTTCCGCTAGCTGCTGCCATGACTAGCCACCTGGACTCTGTCCGTCAGGTCTGTCTGTCTGTCTGTAGGTGTGTCAGTACTGCATGTCTGTCCAAAGCCTGAGCTTCTTGGCAAGCTGCAAACCCAAACAGCGGAAAGAATCAACAAGACTGTAGTTGTGAGAGCGAGCGTGGGTGTGAGCCAGTGCCTTATCATATTCTTGCGAGAGACTCCTTGTCAAGTTGACTGTTTGGGTGCGCATCTGTTATGTAGGAGACTTGAATGCAAAACGTTTTGGGACAGAGTGTGTGTGCTGTGTGGTTGTCTGTGGGGCAAGATATTACAAAGACATGTGTTTTACGAAGAGGTAGTGAGGTTTACACAGCGAGGCGGAACAAAGTGGAACAGGGGCCCTCCTTATGTAATTACACCCAGCATTAAAACACTAATCCAAACACAAACTGTGTCTGGACTGTATCCAAACAGCAGACTAAGCTAAGCCACTTTTTTCACGAATCAGAGTGGTGCTAATAGCAATACCATTCAAAGCAGGCTTCATGCTTCTTTAATACTTCTGAGGGTATATTTACACTGACCCAAAAAATATGGATTACAATCTTTGTGGATATAATTCAGATGTATACTCTGCATGTTAATGTGATGTATAAAGGCCCCACAGAGATCCAAATAGCAGTGCAACCATCTGACAGAACAGACCCACAGTGGCACTCAAGTCCAACATAAAGCTGTACTCTGGCAGTCTCATTAAATCCTCCCAAGTTACATTCACTTTCAAATACTACCTTTACCTAAATAAACATGCCTGCTTACTAATACTCCACATGGCTGCATAACCCAAACCAACAGGATTTTACAGAGCTGGTTGGGTTTGTATGACCTTCAATAAAGAAAGGTCTGTAGAAACCTGAAAGGTCTGCAGATTCTAACAAAATGTCTGAAGCAACCGAAGCTCGCTGGGCTCCCAATACAGCCAATCCATAAAGTTGTTGGAAATTTAAGACATTTAAAGTAGAAAGAGATGGCTAATTTTAGTCAATTTCCTTTTATATCCAGCTCATAAAGTACAAAGCTGCATTTTAAATCAGGCATGAATGACTTGAAATGATGGGGATATCTACAGAAAAGTGAGTCACAAGTAGCCTCAGAAGTTAAATATTTTCTGACACAAACTAAAACACCGACTTAAATATGGCCCAGATTCACTGAACAAAGAATCGGCTACTTTTTACACTTAGGCTCTTTGTATTCATGACCAGTATCCACACTGCCTTTTGGCTTTTACCTCAGAGAGAGAGAGAGGAAAGGATCTGCATGAATGAATGAAATATCTTAAGAGCCACATGTTTACAGATACATACCAAGGAAATGTCAATCAGATGCATAATACAGAGGTTGAGCCCTGAGAGAAATGTCAAAAAGGGAGACTGTCTCTGTGATGTGTGTGAGGGCCCAACATCTGATCAATAGCTCACCTGAAATGAATATGTGATCACTGACAACGCAGGTGTTCACTCCGAACTTAGAAAAATAGACGCAACCTGGATAAATACGCCCCATTTTAAAAATCCATTTAACACTAACCTATCTTTTAGAGCTGATCCAAATAGTTTATAACATCAAAGCATCATTCATAACATTACCGTTAAAATCGTAAATTTAAACTGCTTCTCTAGGGTTGGCCGATTGTCGGAGTACTTCCCCCGGTTGTGTTTTTTGGGCGGTTTTGTCGGCGCTGAGCTGTGGCTCTCACTCGGCTCTCCCAAAGAGACCAGCAACGTCACAGAGAGAGACAGCGGTTTGTTTTGACCAAGCCAGAGTTGGTAATTGTTTTAACGGTGGAAAGACTAACCAAGACTGTTTTGGTTTTATTTTGTTTTTGTCAAGTTTGACTGAAGTGTGTTTTACAAAGCGCTAACAAGGCTTCGTTTGGTGAAAGAGAGAAACCTCAGATTCAGAAAGCGTACGGTTGTATTTTATAATGGGTGAACAAAGACTTCCCCTACATCTTTCACATTTCAATAATCATTTGTTAGTAAGCCAATGTTTTGCCAGCCATCTGATCATTTAAAACACATTCTGGAGGAAGATGAAGAATAGATTCTAATCATCATCAAGTATTTAAGGAGGACTTTTAAATTAAAGTGGCTTTGAAATTGGTGTATATTAAGAATGGAGATTTTAACTTCAAGCTTATTATTTTGGTTTTAGGGCGCACAAATGGCAGTTTTCATTCACTCTATCAGCTCTAATAACACAATTTTCAGCTGTAGAAAAAAAAGCTTTAAAAAAACAACTGCAAGCTACCCGTTCAGCACCAAAAGGCAGGCAAACAAAGTTAGCTACCAGCAGGTGAACAGAGTGGAATATTCAAGAGCTAAAGACACATTTTCCTCAGAGGTTAGTGGAGAAAAGATGATAATATGTCAGTGTTGTGTTCACCTCATAGACTGTTTATATATAATATAATTAATAATATGCATCCTCTGGTTCACCTTCACAAATTGTTTATGCTGCCCCCAAGTGGATGTTTAAAGATTTTTCCATGGTGTCACGTCAATTTCAAATCTCAACTTCCTTCCCCATTGCTCCACGTTTGGAACTAAATAGTTTTATAGTTTTTGTGGGCTTTACTTTCTGTGTCCTATATACACATTGGTCAGAGGTGTGATACTGGGTTGTGACCACAGGAAATGAAGTATGACCTGAAGCTTGTAACAACCCCATCAACATCTTAAATAAGCAGGATGGGACCTGGCCTTCATGCCCTTCCTGTCTTCTCTGTCCTGTGTCGTTTCCCCTCCTGTTACTCTGGCAGTCTCGAGTGGTCATTTTGGACAGGGACGGATGACAATAGAGAATCCAACCAGTCATGCCACCAAGGCCACCTAGGCCTGACTGGTTGACCCCAGCAATGTCTGAGCATCTTGAGACAGCACGAGTCTGTCTGCGAGAGATGAAAAAAAGAAGAAGAAAAAAAGGATGGAACTGCCAGACAGGGAGGTGGGAAACAAAAACACATGAACAGAGAAAATAGAAAGCAGAAAAATAAAGAGCTGACAAGACACGCAGGAGGGAGGGGCAGGATGAAAAGATAGGTCGATGTACAACAGGCTGTTGAAATAGAGCAAGAAAGACGGAGAAAGAAAAGAGTGCTCAAACAATAGTCAAGAAACAGAGGAACAAAAAAAGGATTGTCACTAAAGGGATAGAAGGCATTCAGCAGAGGGCAGTGAGGAACATGAAGAGATGGGGGGGTAGTCCAAAAAATAAAGAAAAATGTCAGACACCATTTTTCTCTGAAAAGAGGGGAGACATAAGGTGGAAGAAGAAAGGATTGCTCCTCTATGTCTCACTGCTCCTAAAACCTGCCCAGACATTAAGAGACCAATCTTTAGAAAGGGACAAAACGCCAGGGGGGGGGGGGTTCCATCGAGCTTTTCACTACATTCAAAAAGAGCCACAGAGGAAGAATAACTTACACAATTAAGAGCATAACTGTCATCACAGCCAATCAACTCATTGCCTCCCACACACAGGCAATGCAGCACTGACTGCTAATAGTGAATACCAGATACCTTTAAAGGGTTAAAGGTAGGGGCGTCAATTCCAAAAAGATTCAATGTCCATTTTTAGGCTCAAGATTCGATTCAAAATCAATTTTTGGTTCAAAAACGATTCTCTATTAAAAAAACGATTGTGAAAAATGAAAAAAAATGGAATTCTATGAATCCATTTTGAATCTGTAGAGCTCGAATCGCGATATACATGTGAATTGATTTTTTTGCACCCCTAGTAAAAGGCCTTCCAGCATTGTAATGCAACAGAAAACCGCTCCATCACAACACGGTGATGACTCCTTTGCATCCTGAGAGCAAAGCTGACATTTAAATACAATCTTCCTGACGTGCAAATGAAGTGCAGCCAATTCCATAACCTGCATGTGCATGAGAAGAAAAAAAAGAGCGATGTTTGAATCTGAAACTAATCACAGGTGGATGCATACCCTCACTCAATAAAATACAGACTACATTTAATGAGCTCTCAAGCTCCTTCACGGTGACATTTCCTCTTCCATTTCTCCATCTTTTACAACTATCATTCACCCTACCTCCATTTCTCTTTTTCACCCACTGCCGCCTGCCCCCCCCCCCCCACACCACCTCCACTTGCTCACTTTTTCATTCTAAATCCACTTCTATGGCTCCATCTTTTTCTCTCTTCATCCAAAACAACAGCCATTCCAGAAAGAGGGCCATCAATCTTCTTCAGTGAGACCAGAGTGCGAGGGGGTGCCAAGGCTAGAGCAGATTACTATCTCTCCTTACCACCACTCAACACCGGATAACATATAGAAGGAGAGGGTGGGCAGACGGAGAGGCAGGGAGGGTCGAGAGCACGTCAAAAGAAACAATCTAAGATAGCGGGTGGACACATTTAGATGTTAAAGGCCTCAAACCAACTGTCAACAGCGGAGGCTTGTCAAGTGAAGAAGCACAGCGGCTGAAAAACTCTAATCCTAACTGGCAACTCCAAACCTGACTCCTTGATTTATTTCTACGGCGAGCTCTGCTAACGGGACAACAGGAGCTATGCTGCAGCGTTCACTGGCTTTGCTCGAGCATTGGAATTCATTGGTGTTTTTCAATATCAATTAATCAAATGATTATTTTTCTTTTTATCTGTCAAATGTAATAAAAAAAGATTTCTGCTTGACCGATGACTTTATGAATGAATGTTAGGGCTCTACAAATTCTTTTAAGATATCTTTTGAATCTGAATCGCTTCTCAAATTTGATTGGATGTTTAGCTTTAAAATACCTCAAACTCAAAGAGTTTGAGGTAGTTTTCACCTGTTGTTGGACGAGAAGAGAGAAACAATTCTCTAACTAATCCGAGTGTGACAAACCGAATATAAATGTGCCTGTTTTCTGGTTAAAGTGCTCTCTGCAGCTCTCTGTGCTCAAGATCATTTGTGAGGGACGAAGCTCCACTCTGTAACACCGCTTTACAATCGGAAGTGGACTTAGCGTTCTGTAGAGCCAACACAGTGATACCTCTTCTCCATACGTCAGACTCAGGAGTCGCATATTCTCCCAGTAAAACTGGTTTGGAAAATGGAAGGTGGTCGGTTTTAGTCCAGCACTGACCACACTATGGCGTGTGGACTGGTAGCTGGAGAGGTGCCAGCTCACTCACTTGAGCAAGGCACTAAACCCTTAACTGCTTGGAGCACGGAGTATGTGGCAGCCCCATAACTCTGGCATCTCTCCAAAAAACCCTGCATGTGTGTGTATTTCCTATGTGTGTATGCAAAGAAATTACAACCAAACTGAATTTCCCCAAGAGGTATTGATAAAGTACTTTTCTTCTTAAACCTGGTATGTCAATGTGCCAGATAGCATAATCAATCCAAATTTGAGAGACTTGCTCAGCAAATAAAGGCATTTAACTTTACTGGAACCAGACTCAAAACGTAACCCAACTATACTGACTGTTTCAGCACTATTAATGTATGTAAGTAAGTAGAAAGGAGGAGGGGAACTTGATGGAGCAGCTGACATGTATTTAGACAAGACATTCCAAGCACTTGTTAGTGCGAATGAGTTTGGGAATGTGTGTGTGCGTCTTATCGAAAGTGTTATGTCCTAAATTTGCAGCTTTGTGATATTTAAAGACTGAATAAAGTGTTTGAACGTGTGTGTGTGTGTGTGTGTGTGTGTGTGTGTGTGTGTGTGTGTGTGTATATGTGTGCGCGTGCTGTAGCATTGACACTCACAAAGGTGGAGAAGCCAGAGGCATGGCTTTGCAGCTGACAGGACTTTTTTAACGAGCCCCCTCACTGCCTTGTGTATTGCAGTGGCAATAACACACACACACCAATAAATCCAAGGCTAAGTGTACTCAAGTACTTTGTACTGAGAGAAAGAGATGGGATACATGGGAAAGTGTGGAGGAGAAATTCTGCACGCAAATGTCACCTTTTAGCCGCTAACACAAGTAGGGTATAGTAAAGGCTTTGTGGTCTTCTCAAGCTACCATGTCCAATCTAAGGACACAGCAAGACCACCAAGCCAGCTCTGACAGCTACATCCACAATTGAACATGATAGGGCTAATCGTTATGCAGCTTTCTTACTGAGGAGAAGCTTCATGGGGGAGTTTTGTCAGGCATAACAAACTCTCCTTGCATTGTCACAGCTCTGTTGAGAAGGAAGGTTAAACTTAGAGCTGTCTGTAAAGATGTCCCGCTGCAGCAGCAGTGCTCTGACTGGGGATCAGCGTAATGTGGCTTCTGTTGGGCCTCTGGGCCACACAGGAGGAAGGAGAACAAGGAGGAGGAGGAGTCGGAGTTGGTAGGGCTCAACCGAGCACTAAAGACTTTGACACTAACATTATCACTGATAATTGATTCAGCTAGTGACGAAGGTGTAATATTAAAAGATAAAAACAGGAGCGGTTGTGTCAGGACAGCACTGGGACTTAATGTGAGCTGATGGGGCCGACGCTGCCTGTCACACGCCGTCTAATCACACAAAATATCATCAAATCACTCCCAGCTCTGGACCCGCTCAGCACCCTCAAAGGGGCTTTGATCAGCAGCGGACCAATGGAAGCGAGGGGGGGCACACAGGCCGAAGACGACAAAGAGATAGAGGAGAGGACGGAGAGCAGACAGGCATCCTTTTCTGTTGCAGAACGGCCCTGAGATATCACACGAGAGGACAGGAACTGTGGGGCGTATAAATGACTAGCACCCAAGGATCACACTTCTTATTGAGCTTTAACGTAGGCAAGACCTTGTCCAGTTCTGCAACCCTAATAAATACAAGCAGAGTTGAACTCACTTGCATGGGATTTTATTCAAATTTCATTTACAAAATGATACAAAACGCTCAAAACTTGATGTTGGATTTGGATAATGCCGTATGCAAATGCAAAGACTATCCCTGAAATAAAGCTGAAACAATGACATAAAATTAACCAGCACCTATTTTGATGACAAATATATATATATATATATATATATATATATATATATATATATATATATATATATATATATATATATATATTTATATATTTATATGTACACGCACACAAACACACACACACACACGTATATGTATGTACTTAAGCTCAAGGTATAAAGAAAAAGCAGCAAACTAAAATAAATGCAGCCTGTACAAGATGTTTGTTTCAAAGTTAATCCCTCTGCTATTAGCTGTATAATTGCTTCACACTTGCAATAATTAAAGTGGAGTCAGTTAATATTGTAGTTACACTATGACTAATGTTGTTCTCGTTAGCTTATAATGAACTGACTACAACAATACAATATATATATATAATACTTCCATTTTACCCTGTTCAACCTGTGATTTGAACAGACCGCTTCTTAACATGGCATAACATAGAGCGCCAGTTCTATTCACCCTCACAGCTTGGGTATTAACGTGTAATGGAGACACATGAGGTAAGTCTACTAGCGGTGACTAGGATGTGCCTATCTGCAGAGTGAACTGATGAAGACGGAGGGCTACCTGTAGCCTTACAGTCAGAGCGCTGATAAATTGGCCAGCCTCCACCCTTTCCCCAACTGCAGGAAGGATGTGTGTGTGCATGAGAATCAGCACGGACGCCCGCTAGACTGGAACTGACAATATTAAGTGGCAGTGCCACAGTTTTCATGAACACAGGGAGGCCACAAGAACCCTGGGCCGGGAAGGCCTCTATTATGTCACCGAATAGTGGACATAAAAGGCAGACAGTCTGGCCAGTCAGACTATGTTGTCCTCCTCTACAGCACCAACAGACTCACCTTTCCCAGATTAAAGGTTGCACATGTCAACCTTGTGTGGCAGACATAAAACACACATCCCCTCCAGTAGAAAATGGCTGGTGGAAGATCAAAGATTTTACAAATGTTTAACAGAACCATAGGAGTTCCTTTAGAGGTAGACTGCAGG
>NC_048421.1:16345171-16348712 GCF_013103735.1 Etheostoma cragini
GGGGGGGGTTAGCGAGCAAAGGGGGAAATGGCAACGCATGAAACAGGACAAGTACACATCATGCTGCCTTTTGCGCATTAATGGGCGCCATGCTTTCCTTGTATGTCCTTCAAAAAGTAGTGCTGGAGGCTGCAGACATACACACCTTCCACAGAAAATGAAACGCTGATGAGAGGTAGCGAGGAAGAAGGCAAGGTATAATAAAGGGATGGAGACAATCCCCAGGGAGGCGGCCCGTGGCATCTGTTTGTCACGAGCCAGCGCCACAGGGAGAAAGAGGAGGAGGACGAGTGGAGGCAGCAGACTGAGTAGTAGCTCCTCTTTGGAGTCTTACGCTCCCTGGCTTTCCTCCACCAGCAGCTGGAGGCTAGACTTAAGCTCCGCCAACAGCCACCAGAGAGATAGGAGAGGCCTTGGGTAGGGGTCATCTTCAAATCACCAAGCAAAACAAAATTCAGGGACACACATCTGCATCATTAGCAGAGGAGCCAAGAGTCCCCTGATGTCCACAAGAGATCCCTCAGAAATGGGGCCACCACGGTGCCTGTGCACACAATCACCCTTTGCACAATCGCCATAGAGCGATGTCAGCCTGCTTCTCATGAATATTCATCTGCCTCATTAACACTCAAGTGGGAAAACACAGCATATTGCATGAGACTCCCGTTACTTGGAGAGAGGACGAGAGTTGAGGGAGGGATAGGAAAGGGGAAGAAGAGAAGGGACACATGGTGACTGTAGAGGAAGCAAAGGGGAAGAGAGACAGAGTAAGAGGGAAAGCCTTCTTTTCATGCCAGCAAACTTTTTTTGACTCTCCAGAGTGGAGGGAGCTGATAGCCTCCTGTCGCTTCTCCTTATGAAGCCAGACTAGGGCCGCATGAAAGCAGCGTCAGCAGCAGAGACAGTACAGCGGGGGCCCAGGCTGGGAATTACAGACCATTTTACCCTGCAAATCCTCCAGCAATAAAAAGCAGCAATTTCTCCAGTAATGGCTGGCTGTTCACAACAACAGCTAAACTGTAGGGGATATGTGTGAATACACCTCAACGCAAGCTGCAGCCAAACAGACATCCATGCAACCCCCATCCTTGTTCGGTAACAAAACACAGCCGCATATACAGACGTACAAAACCAGGCTTGCTCACAGGCAGACACTGACTCTGTCAGTCTACTCAGTCAGTCTTTCTCTCCGAGCCATTTGCCAACAGACACACATGCAGACAGATACTTATTTTCTCTTTATGTTGTAATGCCAGTGAATCTCTTAACATGAACTGCCAACAGGGGAAATCTCCCATCCTGCAGCTGTGTCCTCAAAGAGACTCTGACAACTGTAGAAACAGAAGACTCTATTTCTTTGACTTTTTCTCCGTGACTTTGGTGACAGAAACAGCCGGCCACTCGGGGACGAGGTGGCGTTGGGCGTTGCCCAACGTTTTGCCCAACCAGAGTCACTCTGGTCCTTGACAAAACCAGCGGTACTATAATTGGACCAAGTCTTTGGAAATCAATACTGCTGCTTACATCAGGGGCCTCTACCAAAGCTATTTCATATTCCGCCTTCTACAATCTGACAACAACAAAAAAAAAACTTCAATTTCACAACAGTGTGAACTATCGATTTCAAAGCCGCGATTCTTTCTCTCCCTCCGCCTCCTCCTGTCCCCTCTCTTTTCCAGTCCCCTACCGTTGACAGGCAACTCCTTTAACAAAGAGTGTTTTCTGTGTGTGTGTGTGTGTGTGTTTGTGTGTTTGTGTGTGTGTGTGTGTGTGTGTGTGTGGGTGATGGTGGTGAGTGCAGTGACGGCCTGGCCATCTGGAATTCGGCCAAATGCCAAAAGGGCCACCCCCCAATGGACCCCTATGGGCCACTACTGATAATTTGTCTTTGGTCAATTTTGATACGTTATTTTATGCATGCAGCCACAAATATTCAAGATTGTACTGCAACGTGGTGCGTGGAAAGATTCACTAGGAAGGCAGAGTTCCTCATTTCCGAGCTAGGTTATTGACAAAAATAGTTCCGTTGTGTTGCAAATGCAAGGACTGTTTTTTTGATCCAAGGCCGTCACCGGTGGAGTGGTTCTTACCGGTTAACTGAACATCCTTTTAGACTATGTCTGTATTACTGGTTTGGGACAAGGTCCTTCTAAGAGAAGTTTCAGGAGGGCACTTCAGTCGTTTCGTTTAGTTCTTCAAACAGCAAATGATAAATTGTAACTAAAGTAAAGACCACAGCTACTTCCTACTCTTTAGATGCAGTTTACATTTCATATTACACTTTTAATTAAATGGTCTGCTCTTCCTTCTTGTTTTCAGATTTCAGTCATAGTTGCACTTCTTGTATAAAAGGTGTTATATAGTATATAGTTAAGTTAGTAATTGTTATCTAGAGATTCAACCAACAATTATCTTCAATATTAAATAATCTGCCAGTTGTTCTTAAACGTTCAAAAATAATTTAACAAGTTTCTGAAAATAGAGAAAATTCTCCTACATTCCATTTCTAATTATAAAAAAGACTAAGAAAACAACTTAATTGTTGGCACTCAAAAAATTACCTATCCGATCAATCAATTATGTAAATTATTTGCTACTTCATTTTTGGTCAATCTACTAGCCAATTAATCAAATTTTGGCTCCATTATTATTTGCTTTAATTTTATTATCTGGCTATATCAGGTGGCACATTATTAACTCAGGAGGCCTAAACCAAAAAAATTTGACAAACATGTAAGTAAATGTTTGACGGGCTAAGATTTCCTTTTCAAACTGAAAGCCGATACTCGTTAACCGATCAAAAACCGTTCTCCGACGAGCAGGCAGGCGGCAAAAGTTTGCACTAGCAGATTAAATAGCAGTAAAGAAAAAAGATTACATTGCCTACTTTTCTTTTCTTATGCAAGAAAGTGTTCATTACTTTATTTTAGTGTAATAAATTGCTTTTATTGAATCCGTCAAAATTTCCTTTAGTCAGTTTACAGTTAATCATTAACATCCCAAATAATAGTCTATTATGACTTGACATTTATAATATTGTAAACAATTTGCATGCAACAACTAGTCATGTATGAGTAATGGAGACTAGGCCTTTTGGGTAGGGCTGCACAATATGATAACAATATCTAATTTTTATTAATGTTACGGATCTTGCGATATGATTCACATTATAGGAGGGAATGGTTGTTTATGTATTATTCTCATTTTCATTGCAAATGATTACCATTGAAAGAAATTAAAATGATTATAGTGTGATTTTTTGCGAGGATCTACAGGTAAAAGCCAGTAAATTAGAATATTTTGAAAAACTTGATTTATTTCTGTAATTGCATTCAAAAGGTGTAACTTGTACATTATATTTATTCATTGCACACAGACTGATGCATTCAAATGTTTATTTCACTTAATTTTGATGATTTGAAGTGGCAACAAATGAAAATCGAAAATTCCGTGTGTCACAAATTTAGAATATTGTGTAAGGGTTAAATTGTGAAGACACCTGGTGCCACAAACTAATCAGCTGATTAACTCAAAACACCTG
>NC_048421.1:16348812-16403492 GCF_013103735.1 Etheostoma cragini
CAGAGCAACCTGGGCTCTCATAACACCTGAGCAGTGCCAGAAGCTCATCGACTCCATGCCACGCCGCATTAATGCAGTGATTGAGGCAAAAGGAGCTCCAACCAAGTATTGAGTATTGTACAAGCTCATATTTTTCATTTTCATACTTTTCAGTTGGCCAACATTTCTAAAAACTCCCTTTTTTGTATTAGCCTTAAGTAATATTCTAATTTTGTGACACACGGAATTTTGGATTTTCATTTGTTGCCACTTCAAATCATCAAAATTAAATGAAATAAACATGTGAATACATCAGTCTGTGTGCAATGAATAAATATAATGTACAAGTTACACCTTTTGAATGTAATTACTGAAATAAATCAAGTTTTTCAAAATATTCTAATTTATTGGCTTTTACCTGTATACCAAACACTGATTTGTTTCTCTAGTCTGTGTGATACGATCTGTACATCTCTGCAGCACCACAATACGTCATGGAGAATGGTTTAACACATAATTAGCCATTAACAAATGTATCTCCCCTCTGCAATTGAGATATTGCATTAGTCCATATTGCAATTTTGATACAATTACGATACAATTGCCCTTGTTTTGGATGTAATACATTACAGCTACCTTCAACATTTTACCTAAAAATGATATCCTTCTCAAATGCCAAATCCGATATTTCAGCCATGACGGAGCTGCATCTGGTAATCAAAGCATTAGGATGGGTCACCATTTTCAAGACTTAAATGCCAGTTAATATCAGCAGAACTGGATCTGACGTTCGGGCAGTGACACTTTTAACCAACTGTGCTGTCATCCATTCATATTCAGCTGGATTTCCTGGGTCCCGAGTTGTGCTGAGCAGCCTAGGCAGAGACCAGGGACCTGACCAGTTCAAATCACAGGTCCAAACTCAGCATGCATGCATGATTTAAATACATCTAAATGGCAGATGGCGAGAGAGCTGGCTCGTGATGGCTCTGAGACAGAAGCGGTGATGTAGGAGAAGCAGAGGATGAGGCTGCGTATTAGAGTGAGGAATGGCTTGGCTTGTCTTTAAGATTACTTTTCCTCTTAAAACATTCACTTCATCTGTGTCACTTCTGGTCTTAACTTGTTATTGGAAAATAGAAAAGCTGGAAAACCATTCGATGCCGGCACTGTGTGCATCAGTCACACACTGACACACACATACACAGCAAATACATTTCATCCTCCATATCCGAAACAGCCAATAGCACTGGCAGGCATTTGAGACCCCAATCCATATTTCAATTTCCTTGCTCTTATGCAAACTAATTCAATACTTGTTCCCTTCCCTCACAACTGTTCGTGCGGCATCTATTAAAGGAACAGTCACAGACACATTTTGGAGTGGGCCTCCGCCTAATATCAATTATGTCTTGGTAGGTCCGCACACAGGACGACTCTTAGAAGTAGCATTAAAAGGATGGAAAATCAATGCTTTTCAACATTTTCACCAAACTGTAATAAAATGCAGATCACTTTTCTCCATATGTTCTGTGATCTGTGCATTAGCTACATTTGAAACTCATATTTCACATCTGACAGTCTGAAATCTGGAGCTAAACTACTCATGTTTTTAAACCAATTAAATAAGCTTTGAGCCAACAGTGGGATGTCAGTCAAATGAGTATTTAAGATATGATGTACTCAAGATTTGACCTTCAAATCAGGTTCAAACTAATATTGCACAAACATTCTTTTTCTACATTTATCAGTTCCCATTTGTGAATTTGTAAAAGTCTGTCAAAAAGTCGGACAGAGAAATTCCAAAGCTGTAGGCTGTGATGACTAGCTTCGCACCAAAACCTTTTTGGAATAAATCCACCGACACAGCTCATGAGCCAGACTGTCCACAGCGATGAGCCAAATTCTAGGGGAATTTACATGTATTCTCTTAATCTGGCTCATTGGCAGAAAAAAACTCCATTTACTTCGAGATTCTACAATGGATTTCTGACGAGGGGACAATTTCAAATGAATTTCCTCTGACTAATTGGTGTTTGATGAACTAACTGCAGTAGCATTTTACACTCTGACGACCTAGAAAAGACTCGCACATGTTGACTTCCTCCCTCGCAGTGTAAACAAATACAGTACGTGGCTAGCTGGGTGAGTCAAAGAAATGGTGCAGTGCAGAAAGATTTGGTTTTGTAAAATGTACCATACTCTGAAGTAGTCCTAACTATGTACATGATACCGCTATGATTGAAGCTATATTATTGATCCTTCCATTAACTGTCAATGCATTCTGCACTAGATGCTGAAAATGCACAAGCATGTGTGCAAGTAGGTACACACATTTGATGTAGTTGAGACAGGAAAAGATGAGCAACAACACTTGCTCAACTCCAGCACCTGGCTACACTTTTCCTCCCAACTCTTTGGCCATGTAAAGGGAGAAGCAAGCAGGTAATAGCGACAAATTTAGGGGCTTAAACGGCGACAGCTTTACGATGCCTGAGCGGCCTCTATGACTCCATTTCTGTCAGGTCCTATTAGCTTGGCCTCCACCGTGTGTTTCGATTGGCTCTCGGCCTATTCCCAGCAGTTCCAGAAGCACCTCGCGTAAATAAACCAAATGGCTGCATCTTGAAGTGTATGAAAAGGCGGGGGGGGGGGGGGGGGGGGGGGGGGGGGGGGGGGGGGGGGGGGGGGGGGGGCTCTGGGAAGCTGAGCACTTGTGTGTAAAGCACATCAGACAGAGTGGTTGAATAGTTTAATATACAGCACCGAGCTGAATGGACACAGGCGACTAGAGGGAGAGCTTGACACACATCAGCCTAAGAGGTTTAAATTTGACTAGTGTTTAAAGAATACAAGCAGCCAGGCGAGAAAAGCACTTCTAAATCAAGACAAGTGGTCTCATTCCACTCCACACACACTCCTATAAACAAAAGACAAAGTGTGTCTATCTGCCAGCTGCCAGGTGGAAGTCTAAAGGAAAGGCCACCTGTCCAATAACTGGTTTTGATGCATACAGCTCAGCAGTATGAAACTGAGCATCTGGCCTGTCCCCTCCGAGCTGATCTTGTTAACAGCATGCGGATCTGTGATCCTCTTATATAGAATTTACTGCACCCAAAAAAGGTTTTTACCTACCCAAAAACATGATTTTGTGATTATTAATTCCACCAATTATACCTAGCAAATGCAGTTTTGCCAATAACTCTCAACTGCCAGATGTTCAGTGGAAATCTTTTTAAGCACACAGTGTTTCTCTCAGTCTGATTATTTGTTTTTTTGTCTTCCAGAAACTAAGAATCATTTGAACTATTCGGAAAAAAAGTTGCTCGTTTTTTTATAATAGAAACATCCCAAAAGTGAAACAATATGTAATAAAAAATACTGGTAAGAATTATTGAAATGCAATGCTTGACATGCTGTGGTGGAATTAGTTTTTTTATGGTTTTGAAAAACCTTTCCTTGCACAGATAAAAAACTAAGTGGACTGTAGCTCAGTCAGTTATGTGTTAATTTGAATTAAAAAAATTATAATTTAGAAAAATACTGAAATCTATTTGGGAAAAATACACAAAAGCCCATAAAATATTTTTCTTATTTAATAGTCAATAGTATATTTATGATAAATAGTTTAAAAAAAATGCATTTATGACTGTAACACATTTGTGAAATGCATTTTATTGTTTTTGCATCATTCTGTACAGTCTTTTTTTACAGCGGGCATGTCATAGGGAAAGCACAGGTTTAGTTTTAACCTTTTAATAATGACTCTGCTTTATTTAAGTCTACTGAGTCTATACAGTGAGCGGGCCCTGAAACTAGTTAAGCACAATAGAGTGCAGTCCTTGTTAGTATTGAATGTTACGCCTATTTGTCATGCCAAAATGCCTGCAGTAAAAAAGGCCAATTGTATTTCTTCTGTGCTCTAGTCTTTTATTTTTCCTGATTATTAACATCTTTATCTTGTGGCTTATTTTTTGTTCAAATATGACTTAAAATGTTTGAGGTTAGCCAACATAAAAATATTACAGTATTTACAGTAATACTATCGCTCTGGTCAATATGTCTTTATTACTTGTGCTAGACGTGACATCAGATCCTTTTAATGTGGTGAGTTCAAGGTAATTATGTTGGACTATAGACAGGTCTGACTTAAAAGGAACACGCCACCGTTGGTTGAAATAGGGCTTATCACAGTCTTCCCTAGCTGTAGATAGGTAGGCCAACACATTCTTTGTCTCAGTGCATCCATTGTTTTAGTCCGGTGCAACACCAGCAGCGCCACCGCCAGTTAGCTTAGCGTAGTGGATGGAATCCTATGTTATCGGTTAGCATGTTGTGATTAAAAGAGAGTACACAAAAAACAACAACCACCTAATTACTTATTGTGGCCTGTGTATTCACAACAAGTACAAATAGCAATGCAGCTTAAGACTAGGCGATGTCCTAGGCTGAATATTGACCCGGGACTATATCGGGTGGAAGCACAGCCGAAGAACTGTCCCAAGTCAATATCTGCCAAGAAAATTGTCAATCGGCAAAGAACTAAGTATTTCTTTCAAAACTGAAAGTAAATATATGTTTAAAATTTACAAAGTAAGAATACTCATTATGCTAAAATGGTTTAAATGAATTTCAGAATATTGACGTAATGTGTAGGCAACATCAATTTTATTGTTGCCACTTCATATAGCCTACGTAGCCTACTGCCCTGCAGCTTAAACACTAGAATATTTGCACTAGAATATAAAGTAGCGTAAAATGGAAAACACTCAAGTAAAGTAAACGTACCGCATAGTTGTTGTTAAGTACAGTAGGCTACATGAGTAACTGAAGTTACATTCCACGAGTGACAATACATCACTTACTTTCATTGTGGCTTGAAACCACCTTTACTTTGACTGCTAAATGTTTTAGCATCTTGCAGATGTAAAGTTAGGACCTAAATCTGCATTGCAAGCTTTCTGTTGGACTCTGGTTTGTGGTTTGCAGGGATGGGAAGTAACAAAGTACAAATACTTTGTTACGGTACTGTAGTATGTTTTTCATATATTATATTTTTAATTTACTATGTATTTTTGTGGCAACTTTTTACCTCTTTTTTAATCCTTACATTTTAACACGGATATGGATACTTTCTATTCCTTACATTTTACAAAATTGGCTTGTTACTTTAGTTTTGTACAAAAGCTTATCTACTGTATCAGGTGTGATTGTGAGTGCATGTCGGAGAATAGCGTGGACATGCGCCTCACAGAGAAAAAAAGGGAGATAAAAGAAAAAGAGACTAGCTGTCTGGAGGATAATCAGCTGAGATTGTGTGTGTGCGCGTCTTTGAGAACTGTAAGTCGTATAACTTCAGTTGTCAGTTCAGTTCATTTAAGCTTGTTATTGTATTGGTCTGTAGTTCTTGCAAATTTAAAAGTAAGCTAGTGATTTTGTTGTTTGAGTTTTTCACCTGTTAGCTGGGTGCACCTGGCTGTCGATTCAATATAATGACAAGGGGAAGATTAAAAAAGAGAAATGTAGAAAAAGGCATTTAAAGAGCCTATTTTTCCATGCCTAATGAAGTTTCTTAGCTTGCACTCTACTAACATTTGTGTGGTCCTGTAGCTTTGCATAAAAAGAAATGGTTGTCATTCACAAAGTTACTTTCACTTTTATACTTTAAGTACATTTCCAAGCCTGTACTTTGTTACTTTTACTTGGGTAAAGAAGTTAAATCAGTACTTCTACTGTTACCCGAGTACTTTTAAACACAAGTATCTGTACTTCTACTTGAGTATGGGAAGTGAGTACTTTTCCATCTCTGGTGGTTGTACAGGTGCAACCATGGATGTATTAACCTGCAGCCGTCCTGCACTGCGCATGGAGATGCAACAGGGGCGGGGGGAACAGGGGTCACTATTTGGCAGGATACTTAGACTGAGCCGGACGATGTAGCACCGGAGTCTCTTACCCTATGCTCATTATTTTGCATCTGAAATTTTTACACAAATATATTTTACTGTAACACACAGAAACAACCAACAGAGCTCGTTATGACACAGAAAATGCCAAAAAAAAACACACCAGAAAAGTCCTCCACACAGTCTCGACATCTCAGCTAACAAACCTGAGCCGTTACTAACCACTAACCTCCTAACATTAGCCAGCTAGCGGCTAATATTTAAGCCCTGTAAAAGTGTTCCCCGCGTTAAAGCGAGGCGAAACGCACGTTGTAAGGGGAAAGTAGCACAAGATACAAACGATAAGTGTGCGAAGAGACAATTGTGTAGATATAAAGCTCACCTTTGTTTCGCTGTACCACGAAAGGGATGAAGGATTTTTGAAATGTCACTGCATTTCCGGGTTAGCCTATGACGTGTACAGGCGTCCTGCGAGCGGCTGGCCATGCTGGGATTGTTTTGGTTTTGGTCTCTGGTTGTCACACTAGAAAAAATCACATGCACATCCTCCATGGCATGTAACCCTCAGTGGTGGCAAAACTGTGATTACGTTAGTTTCATTTAATTTTAAACTAAGTTATTACTTATTAATGCTAATAAAGATATGAGATACAACTTTATTGATTCCCCAGGAGGGAATCTTAGCATTATGGCAGTGGCTAAAAAAATATGCAGATCTTTTTCCTAAGTAAAAGTGGGGAGCATTTTAAGGAATATTAAAGCATTGAATGTGAAATTCTTCTTATGTAGCAGAATGGCCCGTGTCAGAGTTGTCTTATTTTGTGGATTTATTTTGATTGTCAATACATTATTGTGTTCAATTAATTGTATTGTTGAAGATGGGGGAGGTGAAAGAATATTTTTTAATGCATATATAGTGTATATAAGTGGAGAGATTATATCTCCAACCTGGCCTGGGAACACCTCGGGATCCCCCAGTCCAGGATGGATGGATGGTATGTACTGTAAGTATAAACTTTTCTTTTTTTTTGTAGCGTGGAGAGATCCATCAGATTAAATACTTTTATACATACCTGGAATGAAAAATCTCAATTGTCAAAGTAGCTAGTAACAATAGCCTTCAGATAAATGTAATGGAGTAAAAGCTTACAATATTTTCTTGTGACATGTAGTGGAGTACAATTAGGAAGTAACAGAAAATGAAAATACTCAAGTAAAGTAAAAGTATCTGAAAAAAGTATACTTAAGTATAGAGCAGAAGTACTAGGTACATTTAACCACTGCCAAGAAAGTAGATAAAATAAAAAAATGAGTGAATATAAAATATATACTAAATAAAAATGAAGCTACAGTAATTTATTCTTGCATCCAAGTGTGCATGAATGTAATGCAAGTGCAAAATGAATAGTTCCGTTTTTTATATTTGGAAAACAAAGTGATAAATTCTTCCAGACCATTAGTAAGTAGAGTAATAAAAAAAGAATATTGGCTTAGAAACATTGAAGGAAAAGGGCAACAAAGGGAAGGACCCAAATGCAAGCAGTCAGGGCTGATGTCCAAACTATATGCACGGTTACTGTAATATGTGTAAAATCTGACATTTAGTAGCCAGACATTCATGCTAAAGACATGACTAAAAGTAATAAATAAGTGTCTTTATTGCAGCATGCAGTACCCATTTTCTATCTGGAGCTGAATGCTTGGTGATTTATTGTACAGACACACACAGATAGATTGTTTGTTTCCACCAGTAATTGCTGCACTTCATTTTCAGAAACCAATTTAATTTAAGTTCAATTAAAAAAATTGTAATGTCAAGCCCAATTAAATGCAAGTACTCTGCCATGCATGCTTTTTTGTTATTTATTATTGCCCTCAGGAAAGTGGGTCATATATGCAGACAAGACATGTGAGGATACAGAAGGTAATGCAAGAAGAAATTTAAAGTGTACTGAGAATAATGAGAAACATGTGTGCAGTGCCTTTTAAAAGATGTACAGCTTTTTCCGGTTTGATGATATGACATGAAAAGATGTGCTATATAATGATTATATGTGATGATATATAATATATGATGATTATGATATTGATGCCAGCATCTAAATTGGCTATGAAAAGAATGGTGTGCACGCTTGTTTATGTTGCAGATGTGAGTATGCAGTATTGTGAATATTAAGTTACCACATGTGGGTAGCTGCCCATGTAGGGTCACCTGCCAATTTAGCTATGTTATAAGAATATCATTATATGATTTTCTCTTTTGAAGATCTGAATAACAATTATCCAACTTCAACAAAAGCACTTGGGATGCTATACGAATTGGCTGTGATGCTCATCCAAAAGGTTGTCTGTTGGGATATTTGGTCTAAGACAAAGCAAATTAGGAAGATAAACAAAAAAGGAAAGACAAATCTGGCAATTGAATAAAGGGAAGAAGAAAAAGTTATTACACCTGGATTGTTTTATTTTCTTAGGAATGTTTGATCTTTGGAGAAACAAAATTCAGCAGGGAGGGTATTGATCCTTTTACAGGTGGAATTTGCTTCTCTGTTGTCCAAAACAGTCCACATTCCCACACTTTTAAGCATGTCCTCCAACCCATACAACAGTATAGTTTATTCCTACTCTAAGAGTGGTGGCAGGAAACTGCACACAGAAGCATTTTCTGTCCTCATTTACGCATCACGGTTTTAATGTTGTTAAACTGTCTCAGTTTGGTTAGGTTAAGGCACAACAACCACTAGGTTAGATTTTTTTTAAAGATTGTAGTTTGGGTTAATATCAGTACATTGAAGACGTTACTTAACCTTCAGTTACGCACGTGATGGTCATGATCAATACTACCACTAGAGGGCGCTTCCACTATAAACGTAAGAATGGGTCATGATTGTTGCTTGAACAAACGACTTATAGGGTCGTTTTTTGTTGGAGTACGGTCTCGTTTCATATTATAAACATCTGTGTTGACATTTTGTGTAGCTACTGACGGTGTTTGGAATAACAATCCAAATTCTTTTGTTATTTTGTTGTTGTTGTTGTTAATCTACAGTGCATCCCAACATGATTCATAATGTGGAATTTCCCCAGCTGGTGTGATGTTTCAGTACATGAAATTGTATTACTGTGTGACAATCCCAGCTTACTCCACAGGTCTGGCACCACGTTCAGCCATGGCTTAGCGCTGGAGTTTAATGCAATTATAAATAAATAAGCATGTGGTCGGGAAGAAGACAGGGCCCTATGGGGCCAAGCGGAGAAAAAAATAGAGGAAGTTTAATTAAAGCTGCAAACTGCACTCCCACACATGGACACACAGTAATATAGGCAAACCAATACACACTAGTTATGTGTTTGTGTGCAACTCCCTTGCTTGTCTGAAGATGTGTTTACAGCTACAACTATACAAAAGAGGGAACTGTGAGTGCATGAGGTGCGTGAGTATCAACGTGCACATGCTTGCTTTTGAACATCCGTGTGTGCACGTATCTTCAGTCAAACCACTACATGGGGAGGGACATGTGAGTGTAGAGTAATCCGGTGTTGTGTTCAGGTAAAGTTCTCTAAATTTCTTCATCACACAGTTTACCTTCCTGACAACCGAGAGGATTTTCTTTTTTGCTTGAACACGACATTCACACTCTCGACACAACCCCGGTAAATTATTTGGTGTATGCAGCCATGTTTTTGTTACATTATTTTCAGCAAAATGATTGAACTGCCATTCTCCTTGTAATTACCTAAGGGGTGAAGGCAAAGGCACAGCCAGTAAAAGGCTGATGAGGGAGTATTGAATTTGCACTTCAATTAGAGTGCTTATAAAGTGTGGATTACACAAGGACTCCAGGGCCACTGCTCTCGCTCAATTACCACAGTGTGCTATAGGAGGAGGGACAACAAGCAGGAGAGGTGGACTGTGAACGCATCAGGGCAAAGCAGCAAGGTGGCGGAGGAAGGAACAAAGAGATAAAAGTATGAGATGCTGAATGATGGTGCAGCATGAGCCAAGTCTTTAATCAGGACAGATCCATGCAAATGCAAGGACAAACAACTGGAGGAAGATCCATTCATGTGTGACTCAGGTCTCCCTCAATCCAAGTTCTGGCCTTGGATTCACCAAGGACATCTAAAAACACAAAGCCATCTGCGGTTAGACTTCCCTGGCGCTGCGCAGACTAGTACTTCACTGATTTGAAATGCCTCTGTATGTGCATTCATTTCCATTTTTCTGTGTTGTTTAAACAAGTCTCCTTCAATTTTAAGGGTGTACAGAAGGATATGTTGAAAAGAATCCAAAAAAACAACCTTAACAATGTGTCTGAGTCCCTGAGTTAATTCTCAAATGGATTATTGAGCCAATGAGTGAAAATCACCGGCCATTTAGAGTGGATTTGTCTGCGAGGCAGCGATAAACGACAGCTCGCTTTTCTCCAGCTTAGCTCCTCGAGTCTGAGAAGGAGATGCTTGAAGGGCATGCTTTTGGAGTAAACAGACCAATGGCATTGAAGGAAAAAAGACCAATTTCAGTTTGATTACTTGGCTGTACTTATTAAGACAATGTGAGATGATATGTGAATAATGGATTGTTATAGAGATGCATGAAGAGTTCCTGGTGCTTAATTACTGGTTGTGATGCACAGTGACATTTTAAAGGTTTCAAAGGGAAAATGTGCAACTCTGAAATCACTTTTACAACATACTGGAATAAATATGAGGCTGCAAAAACACAGGGTGGCAGTGTTATACATACGCATAGCTCACCTGAATTTAAACAGTGTTATAAGATGTAACTAGCAGTTACAGGAATGCAAAGCTTATGCTAAATGGATATGTGGGTAAAGAAATAAAGGACCACCTAACAGCTTACTTCAAAAAGGAATTTTAATCTCCTGCAATTTTCTTTCTGTTTACTGTAGATCATCTCCTTCCCTTTTACCTTTCTCTCCTTCACTCTCTCTCTCATTGCTACTGTCAACAAAGAATGTGCAGGCTTCCCACAGGCCCTAAAGGAATCTCTCACACTGCACTCACATAATCACTTCAGACCCGGCTGTTTAGGCCGACATCTCCACTGGGACTTACCAGCCGCTCGCTGCAGGCCAAATCAGACCACTGAGTTAAAAAAAAAGAAAATCAACTGCAACAGTGAAACAAAGAAGTGCAAGACAGACAGAGGAGCATGACCAGTCTGAGAACATCAAGCGCTCGTCTTTTGGTGGCTGAATGTCATACTTTCTTCCTTCAGTAATGGGATGATATGGTGCCCTCCTGTATGAAAATGATAGTCTTTAGGAGGCTTCCTTTCAAAGTGCAATATGCACCCACATATTGTGAGTGCACAGTTTTCAATGTTCAGTGTGTGTGTGTGTTTGTCTGTGTGTGTGTGTGTGTGTGTGTGTGTGTGTGTGTGTCTGTTTGTGTATGTGTGGCAGATCAAGCATGAGTCTTCCACTGCCTTAAGACCAGTTTAAATTCCATCATCCTTTTCAAAGACCAAATGGGATCCAGAGCTTCATCTACTTATATCAAATAAGCTGGATTTAATGACATGTTTAATGACTCCTTACATTGGCAAATTGGCTTTATTTGAAATCTCCAGCTCTGTAAGAAAAAAAGCCTTTTTTCTACCAATTAGAGGCATCCTTTGGAAGAAAGACTCGCTGTTCTCAACGAGGATCATTTTTTTTCAAAGATGGAGAAAGAACAGCTGTTGATGCTCGGTCCTTCACTAATGTCAGGCTCGAACAGGCTGGAAATACATTAAACTATCAAGGTGGGGAAATATTTTTAACAGTGTCAGGCAGCGACTGAAGCATCGTGGGAGTTGACAGCTTATAAAAAAGAGAGTTAAATGCGTCCGCTAGATCAGATTCGAGATCTCCTCACTGTATTTTATGGGTGGTATCTCCACTTTTTATTGTTTTCGATATATGTCCCCTACTTTTCTCCACTTGTTTTTTGTGCAGTCCAATTTGTTTGTTTTTTACCCACGCTCACAGCAATATATCAACAAAAAGTGCAGTAAGAAGTAGCACACTTTCAGATGTGTTGCTCTGAATTTGGCAAATTTTTGTATTGAAAGTAGAGTATCCTTGATCTGAGCATAGTTTGCCTAAGTGAACCAAATTATTAATATCTTAATTAACAACTACAATATAAAAAGGGTGAGACACATAACCAAAGTAAAGCAGCTCAGTTTGAAGGACTCAAAAAGCTACTTCCCCTCCAGCATCGACTTGCAAAGAAACATTTGCATAGTAAAGGGTATTTCATGCACATGTGAAATACTACATGTGAAGACACATGTATACAATAAGATACAACATATGCAACTTTATGCAACAACGACAACACGGAGACACAACCTGGAACAACCAATCACGTTTGTTTTGATTTCCAGCTGTTAGCAGGTCAGCTTTTAGCTCCAACTCCACTACGTAAAACCACTTTAGACAAATTTGGTAAAAAATGTCAGCATAGGTCTTTCTCTGTCATGTAATAGAAATTAAACAAGGTACAGGGACTTGACAACAAGGAGCAGAAAGTACTTTGCTTTGTTTCCCAGCATAGTAACGTCCAATCACACCAACTTTCAGTCCATTTTTTGAGAACTTTATTTATAGATTTTAGATTTACTGTTGCTAAAAACGACAAATACACAATGTATTACCAACCCGTCCCAATCCTTTCATGTTACACACAGTTCCTGTACTTCACTTCACACTGCTCAGAATGGGAATATTATGCAGCATTGTACCACATGCAATCACATATATCAGTAGACCAGTTGACAGTACATCAATGTGCAAAGGAGAATTACATCGTGTGAGGGATATTTTTTTAACAAATTCTATAAAGGGGGCCCAGGTTTTAGCGTATCTGTCCCGTAAATTATTCCAATTATAGGTAAACTAACAAAAAATACAGTCAGAAATTAGCAGGAAAACCAATGTAAAATGAATGGCAGCAATGGTAATACACATCCAACACTGCTTTGGGCTACAAATCATAATTCAAAGACGAATCATTAAGATCTGTGAAAAATACTCACCTCATTTACTCCTAGGAGGCCCTTATCTGTGTCTTTCAAACTGCAGTCATTAACTTCAACTAAAGTATTTTCTGAGACAGAAAGGACACTGGCTGTCTTTCAATGCTTTGACACGCTTGGCTCCGTCTCAAACATGTCGCACTATTATTCTAATTCAGGAGATAAACAAGGACATGAAAAAAATGCCAAAAAGTCACAGCATGAAGAACAAACCGAGCAGCTTTCTGTCAACACACTCGTTTGTCATTTTATTAAACCACTTCACCTCCGTCTTGGTAGTGCATCCGTAAAAGGACTTCACCTGTTAGATCAAATGTTCTGCTCACTGACCAGCAGCCAAAGCACAGCACAGCACAGGCGTATCGGTTTTCCTGACACAGCCGGGGCATAATGACCTCGTGCCACAAGTCAAAACCTTTTTCTGTCCTCCATCTCCTAAATGAGGCTGCCTCTGCTCATTAGTGAACCAGAGTTTAAAAAACAGAGAAAAACAACCAGTGCCGTGGCCAATACAGATGGCATTGACTTTTAAATTAAGTCTCATAAATGTAAGGTAATGTACGACGACGTAAAACCTATCCCATCCCATTTCTGTGTTCTTTGAGGCTTTAACAGATCTGTTCTCATTTCACGCTGTTAGAGAAGGTCTGGGACTGTAACACTTAACATCTCAACTGTCCCCGGTCTAATTTCACATTGTGTGCCATAATCTAATTTCACCCTTTAACATGATTTTTCTTCTTTCAACCCCAACCAACATGGCAAGGGAGGTTTATTTGCAAAGCGCTTTTAAAACACACATCATGTGTCCATCATATGACTCCTTGTGTGTGGATGGGGTTTGCTTATTGTGAAACCTTATGCAGTATGATCATTCAACTCTTACAGTGTAATCATCTTTTTACTTATTGTTTTCAATGTTTGGTTCACTCTCACCACTCTTGTAACAAGGTTATGGCCGCAGAAAGCAGCTGTTTTCAGGGAATGAGCTTTAAAAATGGACTATATGCTTTCCTCAGTCAGATAAGATTAGCGACCAGCTGGTGAACACAATGGAGCATTTAGCTTCGGACCAAAGCTAAAAGGAGAGTCCATATTGGACTTACCTTAACCTGGTGATTAGAAGACAAATCCAGTGCTAATGTTGCTCTATATCTTCTGGCAATTGTTTGCTAAGAACTATCCGCTAAATGTGTAAAATGTGCTCACATGTCAGTGTTGTGTTCACAGCTTTGTTTCTGCTGCTCCCAAATGGCAAAACATCAGTTATTGCAGATTAAAGTCAATATGTAAATGAGCCTGAACTGAGCAAAATGTGTTGCTCTTGTCTGAAGTTCATTAAGACCCCATATGTTAACAGGTCATGTGCCACTCCCAAACAAAAACACTTCTGGATTTAAATAGATCAGGCCTCACATCTTCAGACACCTGTTCCAGGTATATGGTAAGGGAAGTGCTATATATCTGGGCTCCTTGCAACAGTAAGCAAACCAGCCCCAGACAACCTTAGAAGTCTGGTTGGTTTGTAACACAGAAGCAGGTCACAGATGAATATTTTGACCCTAAAACATTCAGCGCTTTACAAGCAAGAAACACTAATCCTATTTTAAAAGCAGTCCTTTGACATACAGGCAGACTGCAGAGTGCAGTGATCTGAGATCTGTAGTATTGTTTGTCTTCTTCCTTACTCTGAGTAAATACTCTAGCCCCAGCTGTCTGGTTGCTTTTTGGAAAGACCAGTGAAGACACCTTCACACCTACCTAGCCAATGATAAATAAAACTGCGGATAGAAGTTTTACTGACACAAATCCTTAAATTTGTACTTTTTATGGTGATGTTTTTGGTTGCTCACTGTATATCAAGGTTTGAATCCAAACTATTTCAAGCTTTCTGATTTCTTTTTTAAGTACACAGTCCATTTAGTTGTACAGCGATGTACAGCTGATAAGTTGTATCTTTTTTGCAAAGAGTGTTCGTGTCAGAGAAACATGAGTTAATGGCAAAAAAAAGAGATCAGGACAAAAATGCATGACCTGAATTGACTAATTCAGACTCCCAGACCACCAAACAGACTTTGAACACTTCCTCTGATTCCCTCTGTAGAGGAACCATCCAGAGGGGAGGTGATGTTGGAGAACCTTCACTCACCTCAGACACGGGGCAGGTCACAGTGACCTCAAATCTGCAAAGATAAAGTTCTGAACATCACTGGGGCTACCAGGATGCAATCATAAGACTGACCTCCTTATCTCCAGTTGGAACAAGATACCATATCTAATTCTCCATTCAAAAGATTTCAAAAAGTCAGAAAATTCAACTTTCTACAAAGTGTTGAGGGACAGTTCTACTGCAAGGAAGTCAAAAACTAGGTTGGGTTCACTGCGAGATTTCCAAGCAGTTGTCTGATATCATGTCAGCCTGTCCACGTACAGTATACTTTATGTGTAACATGACTATAATCCTCACAATTATCTTGTATTTTATTACTACTTTTTATTTATTTATTCATATCTAGCAGGCAGTTTGTGCTATCCGTCCAGTTCATCTTGATAACTTCAGTCCATGTTACATTATCTGTTCCAAAGGGAACAGTATTGAAGACAATCTTCTGGTTATCTATGTTTTTCATTGGTTCTTTCCAAGTTGGACTCGTGGACGTCACACAATGTAAAGTTTTTTGCTATGAGATAGATGGATATGTGTAAGGTGACAGTGGTGCTCTGCTGCAGAGGCAACAGAGGGACCTAGACTGCAATAACATGTTATTAGCTTTTTTCACAGCTCCAGTGGGCTGGATTTACACTGGATATCCACAGACCTCCAAGGGCAGCCCACTGTCACAGCGGTGTCCACCAGCACAGCACATGCCCGAGATAATCAGGTGTGTGTGGACTGAACAGCCATGCACCCACGCAAGACACACGGGGCATGCACACACATGCACACACACATGCACACACACACACACACACACACACACACACACACACACACACATACAGAGTTTCTGTAATTGGTGACAGGCTTTTTCCAATTAGCCTCAGTTTGCTGTTCTTCTTGTGTAGTATTGTAGTACTGCAGGTTCTCTTTTTACTCTGTACACTGTAAATACATCCCCTCCCATCACGATAGATAGATAAATAAATAGATAGATAGACAGATAGATAGATAGAAAGATAGATGCCGTTACAGCAGCTTAGAGCAAAAGCTAAAGACCAACAATAAAAACAACGCTCATCAATAGTACATTACTTATAAACGGTATCTATAAACTCTGAAAAATAACCTCTGAATCTTGGTCATGACTCTTTACCTCAGCAACTCATTAAAAGAGCTGTTTTCTTTGCAGAGTACAGTATGTAAATAGATTTACATTGCTTTGATGAACACATGCTTATACGCTCTTTGAACCTTAATAGCATACAAAGTAAGTCAAGCTTGTGTTTTGCTCCCGTCTATATAGAGAAAGAGTATGGAGCTGAACACATTTTGCTGCTCCACTAATCAAAGACCTTGAGTATGGTCCAGGACGTCAATGACAACCAACGTCGCACAGGCAAGAGAATGAAGGTAATGAGGTTGGCAATATAAATCAGTGCACAAAAAACTCTTCTATTGGTAAAGTAACAGGGACCGACGTTGTTTGTAAGCTTCAGCTGTTTGCTTAATTGCAGATTTACAACACTAGCTCTAATTTACATATGTAAATTCTAAGCAGGCCAACAGAGCTGTTCTTGGCAATGCTTCTCTTTGCCTGCAGGAAGGAAATAAAAGCGTGCTGTGTGGCAAGAGGAAAAAGGAGAGCAATGAAAAAACAAGTGGAAAATAAACATAAAAAACAAAGAAAGAAGGGATTGTTCAAGAAGTGATGAGCAGGAATGATGGCAGAGTTCTGGGATGAAGTGGCGGTCTAGCAGAGGTGGATGGATGGATGACGAGGAAGGCTTTGTCAACAAAAGAAACTCAATGCTCCACCTGTGCACACAAAGACGGTTTCCACTTTCCCCTGCATATGGCAGAAGTCAGGACAAGTAAATAAAAGGACATGTTGCTCTTTCCTGTAGGTTAAACCAGAGAGCCCCCCAAACAGGTAATCCGACAGTTGCGAGAGTCCTTTGGGCAAATTACCTGCTAAGTTCAAGGACTCTCAGACTCACACTGATGTGCTCAGATGTGCACAGATGTTGCGGTGCCTGAGACTGGGATCTGTTAGCATTAATGGCGCTGTGTGTTACTAATTCATATAGACAGCTGGGGACAGTAGGAGCAGGTCCCCGGCGCTTTACCTGCTTCCAGACAGCATGCTGGCAGCTAATATGGCAGGGGCATGTGTGTGCATAATGTGTCCGTGTGCATAAAGAAGAAAGCAGGGCTAGGTAGTAGTACAACTGAGAAAGAAGGCACTTTCTCACAGGCCATAAATGAGAGTGCGCAGACTTTTGCAGCCAGACCCACTTTGATCCTCATTGTTCCAGTGAGGCCTCGGTAAACAGGGAGGGCAAGCCAACGTGGGAACATGCAAAAGGAAAAGAGCTCAAAGTTTAAACACACCCATCTGAGAGATAAAAAAAACCTTTGTTTAAAGGAAAAATTTGGCAACATCTCACAAAAATAAATACTCATCTCTTCAAATCCCACCCCTGATTAGGAGTAGTAATCGCTATGCCTGATTTCATCAATCAACGATAGAGATGATATGACATAAAAGTGATTCAACCTATTCCCAGTTCATGAATATACATTAAGTCTACCAATCATCCACTGACTGGTTTGGGAAAAAATCTAATGTGCAGGAGTTTATAATTCAAGAAGAAATTGGTACAGTACTGACCACTTGTAAGTGATAACCCCCTCAAGACGAAAACGGCAAGGTGCATTTAAATGAAGTCAGTAAAAGCTAGCCCCTATTAAGCCCAAAGATAGCAACCATCGGATGTCTCTCTCAGAGTCTTTTCTGAAATAACCACGATGTTACTTGAAGCAGCACCAAGATGTTGCAGATTTGAGAAATGAAAGTGAGTTACTGATATACAATTAATGTGACTTGGCAGCAGAGCAGGCTGATGTCTCCGGTCAATCTCTCTCACTCGTTCCCTCTTTCACACATGCGTGCACATGCACACAGACACAAAGGCAGGAGAAATATCAATAACATTCCTTGCCAGGTGTTCTCACTTTGCTCTCCTCCTGTTGACAGACTCCTCCTCTCTCCCTCTGCTGATCTTCAGGCTGTCCTAATTCATAGATTCTCCTGAGGAACCATCAAAGTGCCTACTGTGTTATTATTATCTTGTATCTACTTTACCCATTCATTTTACCCCTTTGTGTACAATTTTACACTTTTGGTGCAATCAATGCCCATAACAGTAGAGGCTGGGCAACAGAAATGAATCCTACTCCCAGATGGTGAAGTTTATAGTGTGTGTGCGTGTGTGTGTGTGTGTGTGTGTGTGTGTGTGTGTGTGTGTGTGTGTGTGTGTGTGTGTGTGTGTGTGTGTGTGTGTGTGTGTGTGCGCATTTTTTCTCACAACTGCTTCTCTTTAACGTGACTTGAGCTTCTTTGCTTGGACCTCTTTGTGGGGAAATTCCCCCCGAGTTGGTTACACAACAGCATGATGTGTTTAAATGAAGGAGCTTCAAGGCATGTTTGTTAAGGGGGAACCAAGTTTACACATTAAAGGCTGCTCACAGGTCTTGGGGAGTATTTCTGCGTATAGGAAACAGGTAAATTGGTAAATTTCCTCAAGTGATTACTTGAGTCGATGTCAGTTGGAGAAAAAGGAAATAAATCGGAGGGCTTGGAGTTAGAAAGAAGTGAGGTTAGCAGATAAGTATCAGATCTCTGTAGACCACTCCTTATCTCTGCTTAAGGCTAGCAGGCTCGAGGTTACCGTAGCTACTCCTAGCATAACATACTCAAATCTCACACCGTTGACAGACTGCCAGACTGACTGGCGGTTAAGTTTCATTTTGTGTAATGTAGGCGCCAGGGCTTGATAAGGAAAATACGTTATCTGTGGTTCTTCTGCAATGATTTTGATCTTTTTTTTCCTTAAAACTCTGAATCATGACTCCAACAATCTCACACAAGTTCAATTTCTAAAAGGATGTAGTACTCTTTTAAGACTGAGGCACATTTTATCCTTGCTACTTAAAATCTGAAATGGAAATATCAGGTTCAGCACCACGGACAGCTCCAGTCTAGAACTTGTTAAATGCCAGCATACGAAGAACATGTGTGCATTTTGTTGGGTCACACTTAGGCTACGTTGACTGTGTTAGGCTTCTACTGAAAAAAAGCTGGTCTTTTGAATGCCTACAAAAACACATTCCCTCTTCGAATCAATAATCCAATATGTTCAGTCAGAGATAACAGATGATCAGAAGATAGGTACTACGTGGTGCCAGAAGGTGCCTCTATCACCCCTGGCTCACACATTTTAAGTGAAGAGAGGGCCCGCCAAAAAGCATCTCAAAGGACTGCCAATCACCTCCAGCAATGATAATACCAGAGATAAATGAAGGCAATAACTAGCAATGGGATTAGACTTATATAAAAGTGTTAAAGAGGGAGATTTGGGCCATTTGTCTCCTCCACTACAGTGCAAATATGGCAGTGCAGTGCAGTGAACGCAAGTGTGAGACCGTTTTTAGTGGACCATATTCAGCTGACATTATCATGGACTCGTCACATCATTTGTTAATCATTTGTAGTGCATATGCCTATTTAAAGTGTGTTTAATAAACGTAACAAATATACTTATAATAATATCTAAATAACTGTCACTTGCTGCCCATGTGAGGTGTGTCCAAGAGAACAATCAAAAATATATCCAGATATAAATTGCAATATCATGTATGCGCACCTGATTTTAAGTTTCAACATCAATGTTAAATATACATGTGGTATCTCAAAGGTTTTCCGGTTTTGAAATCGAATCCCCTTTGTTCTTTCTGTACATGTTCTTGCCTGCAGATGATATCAGATGTTTCGCAGCATCTATATTAGTAACGTGTCTGTGTGTCCTCATAGAGGTGGATCATAACACCTTGAAATACCTATTTCTGCCTCATTTAACTTCTAATGATTTCAGGATGTTGGCGCCTGTCACATATCATTTATTACTGCAGTGAACATTAACCAAGGTTTTCTGACAACCTTATGATAATAATTGGGAGAGTGAAAAAAAATCATCTGAATGTTTTTGAGCCATTCATTTCCATCCCATACATGAAATTTAGTTCATTGTATATTTAGTGCATGAATTCTCTTCCTTTGTGGCTATAGCTGTGGTTTTAGTCTCATCACACTAAACTGCAATCAAAGGCACTGTAATGAGCAAATGTGGACTGTATGAGGAGCGCACATTAATACACATCCTCCAGTCCTTCTGAGTGGCCTTTGAGTCATCATGGAAGGAATCATCGTATTGCAGCTTAATGCATTTCGTAAAATAAAATATCAGGGCTTTGTAAACAAACAACCTGGGTCATCAAACAGAACAAAACTGCACATCTATTAAGGCTAATCATTGTGAATAGATGGACATTGGGGTCCACAGAGAGCTGAGATTAAAACCAGCGGGTGGTAGAGACAAACAATACAAGGCACTGGAGCTAATACGCAAACAAAACAGAAACAGAAGCAATATTATCTTGCTCTGATCACTCACCCGTCTCGTTACGTGACCAGTGGTGTTTTCAGATGATGAATTCACATTTGTACAGACAAGCTGTTTATAACTCTAGCATAAGTGACAAAGTACATTATGTCTTAAAAATGTTAAACATTTCAATTCAGTTTTTTTTTTATTCAGCTGCACTGTGGCAGCAAGTTTGCGTTTCACATGATGTTATGTTAGCAATATATAGGACGTAATTTGCATGTTATTTCTGGGTAAGCCATACTAATGCTGTTCAAGATAGCAGGAAATGTAAAGCAGGCATTAAAATTGGACTCCTTTTCTTTTGAAGGGTACTCATGGGACGATGGCTACCAGAAAAAAAGTGGTACTAAAGACTATAAACAAAAGAAACTTCCAGTCGGATACGTTCAAGTGAAGCTGTCAGTTCAGACACAATAGGCAAGACTTGAACCAGAATGATACATTCGGTAATAGTGTAGATCCTGTTTTGTTTAGTTCTGATTTAAAATGGAAAGGTATTGTGTGTGTGAGTAGTGTAAGAAAGAAAATTCAATTCAGTTATTCTCCTGTTTCACTTTGGACCTTTAAACCTATTTGAAGTCTGTACTGTTTGTGTGTTTATGGCAGGGCTTGAAAAGAGAAGACGATGTTATGTTTCTCCGCTACACCCAACCCATTTTACTGTTTGCACATACTTTGATAAACAAGTGGCTACATCAACATCAAGTCACATTTTTAGGCCTAAATGTGATATGAGACATCAAACAGCACCACTAAATATTCCCATGTTATGATGGTCGCTGGAATTATAGATCTACAAGCTTCATTTTGCCCTTTTGGTTTTATTGTTTGTCTGCTCTTTAAAAGAGCGGTAAATGTGACATGAATCTAACTAAATGTTGCAGTGTGGGTATAATTATGTTATTGGACAGTAGAAAAGCTCTCCAGTAGGCTAATGTGCTGCAGTTGCTTCCCGCTCGACTTCCGATGGGTACCCAGTAGGCCTGATTGGCTATATGCAGCCTAATCAGACATGCTGGATTGTCTTGCTTAACATTTTATCCCCTTCCTTGTATCAATTTTCAACTAAATTAGCCTGGTCCACAAGAGATGTAGCAGAATTAGGCAGGGGGGGATGGAGGGGCGGCTACCACAGTTCAGCATCACAGTATTCACAGTCTGCCACAGTGAAGGCTTTGCTTTTTCAGAAGCAAAAGAAGCTAATACTAAGTCCATGTGTCCTGGGTTAGCTGACGTTAACGTATCACAACAGCACCGTGTTCCTCCATAATTTCAGTGATACATTCAGAGAGGTTATACCACCCCCTGTAGGCCCAGCTTATTGTGGCATCCAGTACATTTCCAGGCCGGGACAGAGTTTTAGGGGCCCCATATGGACCCACCCCACATTGTGTGTCAGGTGAGGACTTCACACAGACTTGGTGCAGTGTAAAGCTCTACAGTGAAGTAAGCAATGACATTTTAAACTGCCATTTTATCAATATCTGGAAATAACAAGGCCCAAATATATTTTGAATGATGTTTCAAAGTAAATTCAATAACACCTGGATGAAAACAAGCTTAAGAGACACTCAAAAACAAGCTTCTTTCTGTGATGCCAGTTAGTCTAGCTAAGGAACTCTGATGCTCGTTATTCTCCATCTTTCTCTCCTCATTTCTCTCCTCATTTCTTGCCTCCTCTCTATCATGGACTCCTTGATGAAAAGGCATTAAATGCCCCTAAATAAAATAAACTTTCAGAAAGAACCGGACCCCAATGTGCAGTTAACTCTAAAACATGGACTGTTGGTCAGATGTTTCTTTGTATGTTTACTTAGCTGTTTTTCATTTAGTATTAAACAGTGGAACTGTAGACTGAAGGCAGCAGCAGTAGTGAAACAAGATTAGAACAGCGGGGAAGTGGGCTGAAACTTATCCTTATTTTGCTGGTCCACACTGTACAAGCACCTAAAAGAAGTGTAAAGGGTTGAGGGATGAGTGAAGGACTGTGAGCTGTCTGATGGGTGACGACAAGGAGAAAGGAAAGTTGCCTTGGCTGTAGGCAGATGCTAGTTGCAGTGCCAGCTGGTAGAGGGTGGGCCCACCTGTCTCTCCCTGTCTCCCTCTTCTCCACTGTGGAGAAAGCAACAGATGGAGTCCGAGTTCTGCTCTGGTCCCAGCACTGCCTCTCCAGTCTGTCCAGCTCTCTACCGCCCCGGCCTGAGGGCACGTTGCCAGGGGAAAACGGGGGCTGCGCCCTGCACCCCACCCTCCACTGCCACAAGGATCAACTGCTTTACAGAGAGGGGTCGCCCTGCTGCATCTTTCTCCCACAAACACTGTGCTGCCTCCTCGTGGACGTGAGCAACAACTACATGTTTGCTTTGAAGTCTGAGCGGAGGCATTCCTTTATTTAGACAAAAACCCTCTCAAGGTCTCTCAGCAAAGCCAGCTTTGAAATGATGAAGACAGGAGGCTTTGTGTAAGTGGCTCGTTTTTCAGTGAGCTAGAGAGGGAGAGGTTGCAAATTGAATATGTCGTACTTATTGATGTGCAGATGTATTATCCCGAGGGAGTGCTTTGGATATATAGGCTAGTGATGCATGGTGGCTGTGTGGTAGCATGAAACGAAAAGCATCGTGATGCAAGCTGGTGGTCAAAAGGTGGTGTCAAACCCCAATGTCTTGTTTCGGTCACAGGGTGGCTTGGTGACCTTTATGTCACTGGTCTGGTGATAAATCAATGCACGGAGTCCCTAAAGAAGCACTGCCAGCTCATTAAGGATCCCTTAAGAAGCGAGCCACCCACCCCAGTTCTCTAGCCTCTCGCTCATTTTTTCAACAATGCACACAGCTCTCATTAAAAGAATCTGGTCCTAATGAAGGAAAAAGGAGAACATTCTAAAATATAGTCGTTCTAGTAGCTAATATCAGCCTTGATATTTGTGAGCGTCTGTTTCATTAAAAGGTAGAGCTGAATTACGACTATGTTAATCTCTCCAAAAACAGCATAACTGGGCTGTTTCTCCTCCCAGCTGCTCCCAGAGGTGCCTTTAGGGAACATTAAATGTACTCACTGCCATTCAGGAAGAAAGTTATGGTCGTAGCAAAAGCATCATATCAGCGATAAAGGACTAAATCCCAAGGTAGTTATTGATATTTAAATAGGCTTCTTGTATCTGGTATGTTACTGTAAAGAAGTGACAGTGGTTTACTCCATGCTGTTGCTCTAGAGAGAGATAGAGTGGACAAATCAAAGACGACCTGGGAAGAGACAAAATACCTTGAGCGCTCTCTAAAGAAACTGCAAGGTCTCATGGGAGGTCTGTCTATACTCACACAAGGATATAGACTTAGACGTTTCTCGCATTGCCTTTTAGATTCCCTTTAAAGCCTTGCGGTATTGAAATACATTGATTTAATGGAAATAATCTGGAGATTTTCCCACCGCACAAAAAAAGGAAATGAGTTTTCACTGGCTCAAAGAATTGACTGAGAAATTTGTAAAGGCAGTCAGTCCAACAGTTCGGTGTTATCTAGACCGACAAAGCTTCTCAATTATCACCGAACATGAAATGAATCTAAAGAGACCAATTTTCGCCAAATAATCAAGCCATTATCATTCATGACTCAATCACAGTGGAAATTACCAAGTCTCTGCTTATGCCCAGCAATGTGGAAGGAAAAAAGAACAGACGTGAGGAAACAAAAGGATGATAATGGAGCTATAACCAGTTTGTGGCTCCAGTGGGACCACTGTTCATGCGCGTCACTGGAGGTTGGCGAGATATTGGCGCTCTGCCATTCCTGAGTCTGATTGAGTGCAAATTAAATCTTGTTTCATCATTTGAATGGAAGGCAAAGAATGAGAGAAAATGGCCAACAATCTATTTGGAGGCAATATCTGTAAAGGATATCACATCAGAAGAGCATTCAGGGACCATGTTCAGTGCATTTGGTGAATTACAGCTCATATTTTACCACAACAAAACATTGTCTGTCGCTGTTATCCCTAATATGAAGTCAATAATGGTTGATTTGGAAGTTTTGGTGAGGAATGATATGTTTTTGTAAAGTGATTCCCCAAAAAGTGACAAAAAATTGATGTTATCTGAACCGCATGGTCAGGGTTGTTGAGGTCATAGTGATAAGGGGATGGAGGGAAGTGACCAAAATATGACAAAGGTCCCGCACGTACTTCCAATCCGACTTTTATCAACCAATGTTCAGGAGACAAAGGGTTCAGTTTCCCAAAATATCAATTCTTCATTTTGGGAAACGTGCTTATTCACTTTCTTGCCTGGAGTTAGATGAGAAGGCCACCACTCTAATATGGTATCTGTTAAATATGGCGGCTAGCTTAGCTCAGCACGAAGACAGAGTCACAGGGAAAACAGCACACCTGAAACGTGGAGTACCCAAGCAGTGGCTTTCTGAAGTCTTGTCATCACTGCTGGGTTGCAGAGACCTCCGTAAAACCACAACATGCCGTTGACATGCCATTGATACACGTTGGGTTTTAAACGGACTAAACATACAGGATATAACATGCTAATTTGTGAGTTTTAAAGGTGTTGCTAGGTGAATTTTGTTACCTTTAAACAGAGCCAGAGTACCTTGTTTCCAGTCTTTGTGCTAAGCTAATTGATCTAATTGAATTGATCTTCTCAAACTCTCTATGACTTGACTCTTGTTAAAAGTAGAACTTCATTTCGCAATTTGAGTGTATTCACTGTCCCAGAATGGAAATGGAAGCTTTTGGTTTTAGGACAGTTTTTCTGTCTTTAAACCAAACTACTGCTTCCAAATTGATTTTACTCTTCTTCATACAGATCAAAACTGCCAAGTTCTCAATCAGGTTAAGAGATGGCTCAGGAGGACTGCGGGACAGACTGGTGTCATGGCCACTAGGCCCAGTTAGTCCTCCGAGGTTGATGTTTGGATTGTTTGTGGTGTGTTTGGTGGTGTGTGGATATGCTGTTTGGATGGTGTGTGGATGGAGTCTGGTTGCTTGGTGTCAGCATGGCTCTAATCAGCTGTTGGCAGGCGAATGAGCGGGCGGTCTCTCCCCGCGGCGGCACCCCGGGTCGAAAGCCGGTTTGAAGTTTAATGATGCCAGCTGCCAGCTCCACCAGGCTGTGAGTGCTAACGAGCTGGCACTGGCGGTGGACTGGGCCTCGGCGGCAGCACCTGGAAATGGAGCACACGTTTCAGAGGGGCGGGGCTCCGCTGGGGCGGTTGAGGGGCCTGCTGGAGACCCAGGACGGCACCCAGAGGCCCGCATCTCTTTGAAGAGCGCCCCAATTTCCATATTTCATTACGCACTGCTGACTGACAAGGCCCAGCCAGATGTTCTATTTTCAGCTATTTAAATTTTGACCTGCTTTCCTACCATGGATGCAAAAAGGAAGAAAAAAAAACAAACAGATTTCATCAAAACACAGATGCCAATGATGACTGGAAATTGGAACTGGCGTGTCTGCTACTAGTGTAACATGTAAATCTTCATATCTTTTCATCCTCGTAAAGCATTAAGAGACACATTAGATGTTGTTCCTTAACCTCCCATTCATTCAGACATTTGTTTGTCAATCTATCCTGAGGCCTTCACTGTCTTGCTCAAGGACACTTTAACAAGACACCCTGATTGTTTCTGGGATCAAATGTGAGACCTTGTATTTATGAGACAATATCTAACGATCCAGGCAGCCCAGCACTGAATTGGCTGCAAAGTGAGTGATGCACACTCTGAAACACCACATAAAGCATGCTCGCACAGCTTCTCTGTCCCTGAGATATTGGAGATGATTAATTCCTGTGGTATTCCTGTTGAAATGGCTGTTAAATTGCAGCGTCCTTACTCAATCCTTCATGCAAAAATACATCGACAACCCTGACCTTTTTGTGCGTCTGCTGCAAATGGCACTTTGTCATTCTGAGTGTGCAAGCTCAAGGATCAATGTGATTTTGTTGGAATAAAACTTCTATGATGCAGAAGAAGTGCGTGTCCACGTCTGGGCTTCATGAAACCGAACAACTCTTGAAAGAAGAAGAAAGAAAGGACAAAGAAGTGGTGAAAAACAGAGGGAAGGTGTGCCAAACAGCTCAGAGTTGAGCATCAAGTGGCAAAAAATGAGAGCCAGTCCCTCTGTGAGAATTAGAGGGAGAAAGGCTTTCACTTATTACTCAACACAGCTCGCAGCAGGGGAGGGGAAAGCAGTTTACTCCTTCAGCAATGCATCTGGAAGAGTGTATGTCTGTGTATGTGTCAGACTTAGTGAAAATAGAGCTGTAATTTAGTGGTACAACAGGCATTACAGAGGCATTATTCACACTGAAGACAAAGGTGAATGAAAGCTGTGGTTCCTTCTCTTGGGTTCAGATCGTTGGTAAAATAATAAAACTGAAGGTGTATTCACTTGTGGCCATGTTATTGAACTTTTCTGTCCTGTGTGTTTATGTGTGACAGCACAAAATAATTATCATCTGTATATCTGAAGTTCACAGAGTGTAAAAACAGGAGTTAGAAAGAAAAGGTGACATAATATTTTAGTGTTTAGTGACAAGAGGAGCTGTAAAGTGGAGGAGATATTACTAACAGCCCATGCTGTGTGATAATATGATGCATCAGCATTGATTTGTGTATGTCTGGAGGCGCCAATGGAAAGTTTCTAAATGTGTCATTTGGCAAAAGCTTCTGAATATCTTTGTTTAAAGCTTCTCTTCTTATGAATGAGGGGTCAGTTTAAATGAAAGGGATGGAAATTTGAATCATGTCTTCAGTGAATTTTTGGCAGAATTGCATGTTGCAGTTACAGTATGTACAGTATATCATTGTATAAAGGCTGACATGTTTTGGAACCTAGTTTACGAAAGAAAAATATATACTGAATATATATATATATATTCAAACAAAACATAAAAATTATGTATTTCATAAATAAGATTTTAAACAAACAGCAGATTTAAAAAACAAAATGATGAATCAATCTTAACACAACTTCACTGTCTTGGTTCACTTTCACTGCTCTCATCAGTCTCATTCCCAGCTGCAGCAGGCAGTTGTTTTCAGCAAACTGCCCACATGCACTACCTGCAGCGCCAAACAGCAGACAAAGTAGACGACTGCTTAATAAACATCGTGGAGCATTTAGCTGCTAAAGAGCCAGAAATTTCCCTCAGGAGTTGGTGGAGACCAAAACGGAGCTTAAAAAACAGAGTGAATATCTGATTTGAACTTACCAGATGGCCAGAAACAAATAAATCATAGTAAATTATAATGTTGCCCCATATCTTTTGGATGAATAAAAAAAGGCAACTATTTGCATACACGTTGAGCACAACAACCTTCCAAGAGACATGTGAATGTTTGCAGCTTGTTGTAACAAAAAGGTCAATAGATTTTTGAAGCAGCAGAACTCTTTTAGCAGAACTAAAAATCCATACAAAGTCTGTAACATCAATTCTGTGGGGGGAAAAGCTGTCAAGGGAAAAAATTAAAAACACTGCACTTTATTTTCTATATGGTTCTTATGAATGATGAAAAAAATCTGTAATTTCAGCGAGCTAAATGTCATCTGTTTCTGCATAATCTTCACTGCTGAACTTTCCCGATCGCAGCGATAAAATTAGAGCAGGCCTACTCAAGATAAAAATACTTGAAAAGATAACACAGGAGACTAGCTCCCGCTGACAGACTGTACTTGGTCAGTGTTGCATAAGATTTATGAGCACTTCACTGTCATTAATGGAAAATCACAGCTGCCATATTATGAAGGGAAATGAAAGTAAAATGAATTTCAACTGTATAATGTGGGTTTTTATAAGTAAACAATATTACTAAGCAACCAAGACATCTGTGCATGGGTGTGGGTGTAAGATGACACGTGTACTTATCACTCCTTCCCTTGCACACACAGTATTGAAACTTGCATAGGCATTATAAAGATGCTTTGGTAAGAATGTTGTTAGTATGAATTGTGCAGGATTCTCTGCACTCCCCCCCCCCCCCCCCCCCCCCCCCCCCCCCCCCCCCCTTCTGGACTGCATGACCTTTAGAGGACAATTTGCTGCAGAAATCATCTTACCCCTTGCCTCACATTATTTTTTCAATGTTACCTTTGCAGTGTTGCTGAAAAGAGCTGGATTCAACAGAGGGGTCGAGGGGTCAGGAGGAGGAGGGTAAAGATGCAGGTCAGATTAGTTCTACAGTTGTGTTCAGCCAGTGTCCCCGGAGAACTGAACTCTGAACTCTCAAGCTGTCTGTCAAAAAGTGGACCTTATTGACTGTTGACTGTAGGAAAGCCTGGACAGTGGCTATGGAGTTTTATTGTAGGGTAACAAAACACTGAACACGTGCAAGGTTAGTATAATTTTCTATGTAATGCATTATAATCCTGAATTACCATCTCTCTGGCCAAATGCAAAAACAAATGAAGGCAGTCCTAATGACTCTACAAATTCATTTCAACATCTACATTAAACATCCTACTGATCCTCGTACCTTTCCTCTCTTGCCACCACAATTTAGATTTGTGGCTTTGAGTGAAATGTCTTGATAACTACTAAATGGATTGCCATAACATTTGGCACAGAAATTAAGTTCCCGTCTTGGTGATCCCTTAACTTTCCATCTAGCGCCAAAGCCTGTGGTTTACGACTAAATACTTGCTAACTAAAGGCATTCCCACCAGGTTCAGCTGTACTTTGTGTTTAGTGCTATTTGGCAAATGTTAGCATGTTAACATGCTAAACTAAGATGGTGAACATAGTGAACATACACCAGTTAAACATCACCATATTAGCACTTTCAACAGTCTTCATTTTAAGGCATTTTATTCTTCACTTGTAGCAATATTGACTTGGAAAAATCACAGATGCTAAACATCTTAATATTTAAAAGGTATAGAAAGTATATAAAAGCCCTGATTTGCAAGATTTTCTGTACTTTACATTAGCTGTACGTCAAAGTTTGGTTTGAAACTACTTCCATGATGTTTCTTTTTGCAATTTTACTGTTTATTAGAAGAATGTATCAAGAAAATTGAAGAAAACTTGACCTTTGCCCATTTCACATTGGAATCAATTAGTTTTATTGCCACTCTGCAGTGGCAGCTTGAATAGGCAAAGAAGTTTTTATCTGAAAATGATTTGTTCAAGTGTGCTTCCAGTCTTAACTATTATTACTTATAAGTGAAACAACCCAAATGTTCCAAAATGAAGCATGGTTACATGCTGTGCCAGACGTTAATTCTTGTTTCCCCAGGTGAAGAAAAAGAAATATGTGAGCGCTCCATTCGTGGCGAGGGTGGGTGAAGCTTTAAATGTGGGCTTCTATTCAAATATGAAGGTCTCCTTGACATTTCTGCACTGCGTTGGCTGTTCATCAATGTTGCATTCTTGAGCTGCATATGGGCCAGCCCGACCTGTTGACATTAACATACTCATCTGGCTGAGAGTGATGGCATTCTATAAGGAGAAACACCTCCACAAGTCCTACCACTGCTTCCACCACTCAGAGTGTAACACATGAACAGGTTATTGCTTTAAACAAACAAGTCAACCTTTGCAGGGAGAGAACCGTGTTCTCTCTTTCTTCCGTTTAAAATGAATCTTCTAAAACCTTTTGCATTAAAAGCACGGTGCAGCAGGCAGGCCTCATAAACCGGACTAAATACTGATGAGGTTTCATCACAATGACTGGACTGCTAGATCTGCCACCAGAGGACGCCCACTGCTCAAATGTGACCAGATTAAAGTCTGCTCCTGCCATACCGAAAGACTCTGGATAGCAGCCAAGAGTAGTAGTACATAACTCACCAGCAGCTAGGTAAAGGCAGGACAAGGTGAAATGGGGTGAAAGCCCAGCCCACATAGTAACAGCAGACCATGACATCACTATAAACAGTGTGGAGGGTGGTCATGCAAATATGTATGTTTTATGCCTTAAAGTGAAAACACGAATCAAGACAAGAACCAAGATCAATGACATGCAACTCAAAGTGCCAAAGATAAAATCAGAATAAATGAAACAGGGTTGTTGTTTTTTTCCTGTATGGAGAAGAGAAACTCACTTTATTGATGACCATCAAAAATGAGAAATATAAGACATGGCTTCCAAATGCCAAAAGAATGCAATAAGGAAACTTAAATATGATTCAGTGTGCGGGTTTAGCCTCTGCCTCCCTCAGGTTGTTGTGACGAAGTTCAAAATGGGTCTGTGCGGATCAGCTCATCTTTGGGGTTTGTTTGGTCCAGCAGATTAGAAATCAGGGCCCTGCTTCTTCAGCTTGCTGTAATCCAAGTTAACTGCATAAAACTGAGAATACAAAAAAATATTTACTTAAGAACAGCTATTTCACTCAAAAATGCACAACATAATGCTGTACTTTCCCTCAATGTTACAGAACCATTCAATTTCAAAAGGTGATTCATAAAATGGTCTTCAAATTAAAGTATACCAAATACTTTAGCCTCCCTGTTGTCCTCTGGAAATTCCATTTACTTTTGATCAAGGCTGAGCAGTTAATAACTTCATTGGATTTGTCACTACAAGTCAGCATTAACCAGATTATGTCATTTGATTAATTAAATTGAAGGAATAATCCATGGCTCAGCAACTAGTTTGGCAAAGATCCATACTATAAACCCTGAATATAACCACCTACGCTTCGGCAAAAACAATCAAGACGGGAACACAGCATGATGATTAAGATTTCTAAAGAGGCGACTAAGGCACACCTTGTACTGATCAGTTGGGGCCATCTTGTTCCAGGGCTCTGGGTTGTTCTTGCGATCCCAGCTGGAGGAGAAATCAGGTACACATTACGAAAGATTAATCAACAAAGACTGTAACTTGACAGACAATTCATGGGCGAGTAGCAACATATTTACTTGTGTTACAACAACTGTCAGCTTCTTTACATTTTTCTCATCTGCAAATCTTAATATATGCAGATAACATGAACACCCCATATGTTATTTTGGAAAAGGGCAAAAAAAATAATATTTAAACAAGAATTCCTTTGTCATCACTAGAATCCTCACCTGACGTCAGGGTTTCTTATGGCCAGACGAGCGAGGTACATCATGGACATGGCTGCCCCTCCACCAATGAAGAATAAAAGGGGGATCAGCTGTAGGTGACAAAGAAACCTTCATCAACACATAAAGGCAAACTGCCACAGCCCAAGGAAGAAGCTAAACACACGGAGCCTGCTCACATCTTGTGAAAATCGAACACTGCCCTGCAAAACAGCATTAAACGAGTGTTGCATATAAAATGTGTACAACTTTCTTTCAGTCATCACTTATTGACTAAGATAACTTACTCAAGTCAAAAGAACTGTACAGAAATAACTTGAAATGTTATAGTAAACACCTTGAAATGCTAGTTGCTAACGCTACCTAGCCAGCTAACTAGACCCACTTCTCGGCTAGCTAGTAATCAGTTGCTATCGTGTTGTGGGTGAAACTGTGACCTGATTTGACTCCAAAACAATCTACCAAAGGTCTTGACAATTGCACTATTGGAGAACCGTGTGTTACTCAATTAATAATGCAGAATAAAATTAACAATAAAACATATTTAACTTGTCAAAGTCACAGCGGTCAAAGTAAAGACAACTAGCTGGCTAGCTAACTAGTTTAGCTAGCTAGCTAGGTTAAGTAAGCAACATAATTTCCCAGATCAAGGTGTAAAACCTCTAACATGAATATTTACTGGATGTAACCTAGCTATACTTACAGCCGGGTGACTTCTAAGCTGTTTGCGCATTGTAGCAAGCATTTTGGCGTTAGTGAGGGACGACTTTGAGCAGAAATAAACGGATTACGAACAGTCTTGCCAAAATGCGCTATATAATCTGCGAGGTCGTTCGGAAGAAAAGGCCTAAGAAACAGACTAAGGATGCTAGGCATAACGCCTGACTGACGGTGGGGAAAACACGTAATTATTATGTGTACTATGTAGAGGTTTTATGTCATACTGGATGTAGTAAATGTCGATTTATTTTGTAGGGTTTTGTCAATAGGCTGATGTTTCGCTTAATTTTTTTTTTCAAACAGTATTTTATACTGGCAAATGTTGGCAAACTGGTTGAAATGTTGCTACAATCACCACCTTTCAACCCCAAAACAAAACCAATTCCTGCACCTAGCGTTATATGTAACACAGATATTCCTTTCATTAATGAGCCGTTACACTCTAAATGTACATGATGTATAATGTATATTAATCGTGTTTCCCTAACGTCCCTGTGGCTACATTTGTTCATTTATCTAGTTGTAGTATGATGAACTGTATCGTACTGCATTAGCTTAATTATCTTTAGATAATTCAAATGGCAGCATTCAACGAAAAATAAATAACACGTCGATAGTATTGATATGTCAGTAACATACTGGAAATAAAATAGTTTACTGCTCCTGTCTCTTGCATCAGTGTAAGCAGGTTAACTGTCTATCTCATAGTTTGACAGCAGGGGGCAGTGTTTCCTTTTAATTGGTTGACTAACATATCCATACGTTTCTTGTGGTAATGACTTTCGTTGTAGCTGTACTGAGGTTTATTGGCTATTTTACAGTCATTTCCAACCAGCAGCACCCAATCTAATAGAGTATCTCAACTGACTGATGTGAACCAATCAAGTACACTCTGTTTAATATATATTAAAAAAAGATCACCATGAAATATCACAATTTCCCTTTTTATGGCAAGTCATTTTTAACTTGTAGAAAATAAAAGTAAAAACAAGTCAATGGTAAGATTGGACAAAACCACAGGCTACATACAACAGTTTATATTTCATGAATGGCATGATGCTTGGCTATTTGCCAAGAAATAAACTGAATTTGTGATAATTACGCATATTCAAGCAACAATTTGTAAACCAAGCCTTATTGTTCATGAATTAAATGATGAAAAACATATGCCTTAGGCCTTGTTTGGTTTTAATTTCCATCCAAGGGAGGTGAGCTGGTTTCAGAAACATAAGATTTGTCGAAATACAGTATTTTCCACCTGTGTCTTTCAGCCAGTCCAAATTGCTCCACAAAAGTGTGTTATCTTGTTGTCAAAGTTCATTCAGGACTTGATCCCAAGTTAAATTTGTCTCTTCGATATATCAGCAGTAAACAACAGAAGCTGGACTCTCTTTTAAATACAGTTAAGTTAAAAATCTGACCATACTTAAACAAATCATAGGCACGTACAGTATGCCTGTGCAGGACATCTTATGAAAATAAGATACTGGCTATAGTGTTTTCTTTCGCCACTCTCTCATGTGCTCCAGATGTTTTAGTGCGTCGTCTTCTTGGGTACTTTGCCAAATTTAGCATCAAATCCGAGACCTAAAGAGAGAAAACCAAATGTGTGATTAAGGCTGCAAAGAAAAGCCTTAGCAGCTAAACAGAAATGATTGTACACTCGGGATTGAGCAATAAAATTACAAATTTACACAATGAAAACAAATAATTTGAGCATTCCACTTTCTTTTTCTTTTCTTTTTGAACAATGTCTGTGTTATATTTTACTGACTCCCCTTCAGCTATACTCCCAATGCATAATTGACCACTCAACCAAATTGTTTGCGTGGGAAGGATTCCCAAATGGGACCTAATTGTTTGTTATAAGAAAAACATACAGTAACTGCCTCAGATTACAGTTGAAGACTCCAACCATGTTTTTGCAAGCAATTTCTAGTGTTAAAGTTCGACATCTATTTTTCAAAGAGAGGACAACAGTGTGTTAAACCAGAATTAACTCTCACCAAGGAATACCAGGACGGTGCCGAGCCACTGCATCGTACTCATGACGTTGCCAAACAGAATGACGGAGCCCAGGATGGTGAAGAACTTCCTCGTGGTGGTGACAATGGAGCAGGTCAAAGGGCCAAAATACACCACCGTCATGAATATGAAGGTCTGGTAAAGGTGTTTAGAAAAGCAAAAAAAACAAAAACATTAGGAAATATAATTTCGATTTTAGACAAATTTCTTTTCAAAGTAATAGATTTCTTTCAAGAGAGCAACACAACACTATCCATCATCTCATACAAGTATCCATCAACCCACCTGTCCTAAAGCACTGGTGACTCCAAACAGAAGAATGTTGTAGATGATGCTCGGGTGGCGTTCAGTAAATCTTAGGAACTCCCATACCTCCCCTGTCCACAATACCGCTGAGAGGAAGAAAATAGACAGAAAATGTAATTTCAAAAACAACTCCATAATTGAACATGATCTTAGGTATAGTCGCCTTGTCCTTGGCACTGATGTGCTAAGACATTCAGATCACAGTGTGGGCATACGGCATCACCAAGTGGTGTAGTACAGTAACAGCAGTTAGATGAAGCCTTGGTGTGAAGATGTCATGGATTCGTGGGAGTGAAAGTATAAGATGACCTTTGTATCTTGGGGAATACCAGCACTTCAAAATCTATCTACTTATGATTAAAGGCAGCAGGAGTGTATTTAGGTGTGTGCAGAAACTAAACCTGAGGACCTCTAAAGGCATTTTAATACAAGATAGGCATGGGGAACATTCCATGAGATTGTCTCTCAATGCACATCAAACCCTCTATGAAGCTAACTGAAATCACACCATGCCAATCTCTATGTTTGGTGAAGGGTATGTGATGATATGTGTGTGTGTGTGTGTGTGTGGGGGGGGGGGTATATTTTAATTCCAAAAGGCCAAGGGAACTTTAACAGGATGCATAGTATCCTGGATCCATGAAATAACTGGCCATTAAAAATAAAAATGTGCCTGCCTCTATTGGAATTTAACATAGGGTTGTGTATACATATGCCCCCTGTATTTTAAGGAAGAACATTTATTTATTTACAATACATTATTCATTCACAAAAGAAAGTTGGTGTTCTTCAAAGGTTGGATTTTCCTAATTAATTAAGTCAATTTCCAAAAGATGTTTTTTTATTCCTCTTTTTAAGCAACTTTAGCATGGGTGTGTGAATGAATGCAAGCCCCTGTATTAAGGTGGAGGCAGCTGTGCAGGAGATGGACACTTACTAAAAAGATAGCAGGCACTGCCAATTAGTTTAGCTATAAGAATGATAAAAGTTTCTCAGTTCTCACACTGGCTTTGACCTTTTGATCTTTATCTCTCAGCCCACTAGTGCCTAACCTTAGAAAGCACCTCATTAAACTGTATTATTTTTATGTGCTTTACTCTTCAGCATATTACAGCAACCTACTCACTGAATGGCGGGCTTTAAGGTGCAGGATTCCTTATCTACAAAAGATAAGGAATCCTGCACCTCAAACTCTGAACACTTTGATTTGAGCGAATACATGAGTTTTGGGCTCCTGAGAGAATAGTGTTCAGCTTTACCTAGAGAGTTGTTTGGGTTTGTTTTTTTACTAGTTGGATTGCCATTAGCTACTGCATCCCATCAGCGCTCCATTTCTGAATTATTTTTATGACACTACAAAGCAACACAATTAATAATGGCATTATACTTTACAGCACATGACGGCAATGATATAATTCAGCTGTTGATACTAAAACACCATAAAGCGATGGGACATATACACAAGCACGGTAAGAAAATACCTCAACTTGTATTCAAGACATGTTAATTGATCAAGATTATTTTAGACCTTTTCAGTCTTTTCAGAGACATTTTACAGTACATGTTCAAAACTGCAGAGTACCCAATAATATGGCACTGGTGAGCATGTTAACACAAAATGACCATTGCAAGTTTTAGCAACAATTTTGAACAAGCAAATATGGGCCACCAAATGGCAGGATATACAAACACAACATCGGTTTAATATAACAATATTTTTTAAATTGTTTGGGGTTTGAAAATTATCAAAAAGCCTAAAGAAATATTTGTTCTCTGACAATTTGCCGTTGCTTCACAGCAGGACGTTTAATGCACCAGTGTTTCTGTTTCATGTGGCCATATCTTGGCAGTACTGAACCATATCAAGGGAATTTTGCAGATTAGTTTCTCCTCTCTGGCAGCAGGTGTGCCAATCGGCCCGGTGTGGTTGGAATGAAGCCGTCCATGGTTCCCGAGACTTCATGGCACATATTCATTTGGACGAGAATTAGGCAAAGAGCATGGTTGCTGGACTCACCTAGTCCCAGCACCAGAGTCGACCACAGGTTGATGTTCAGCATCATGTGGTTGGCACTGGTCTTGAAGCGAGCCCTCATGTGGTCCTGGGCCACACCAGTCAAACCGTCCAATGTCAGAGAGATCAGCTACAACAGAGCGAAACACATGAGACAAATGCCATAGAAATGTCACAGTAACTATGGTTACAGTAGGAAGACACAGTTGCATTAGGGTGAAAGTGAAATGGTTGGAACATAAAGCTATATTAACTCACCAACAGAATCTCTCCAAACCCAAAAACATGGTCTTCTTCAACAGCTGAGTTCTTGTTGGGTTTGTAGAGGAACAGCGCTACACCGCTCACAATAAGCAGCACACACAGATACTTAGCCAGCGGGTACTTCATCCTTAGTATTGTCACACCGAGGATCATCACTGCAACAACACAACAGCAGCATGATGGACGGTTTTAACAAAGGATACCAGGGCGTCATCTCTAGGGTTTGAGGTAATCCTACCCTGGAAACAATGTCAGACCTTTACCTCTGAGAGTGGAAAATATGGATTGAGGATTGGAAAGAGTGTGTGTGTTTCTCTATTTGTAACGAGATAACTAACTGTGAGCTGCGAGAAATAACCTTCATGTACAAACCGTACACACTGTAAGCCGCCATATGTGCTCTCAACTGAATATGTGAAAAGAACGTGCTTACTCAGTGTTTCCTTGATCAGTTCAGAACAAAATCCGAATCCCTCTTTTATGTATGCAGAAAGCAACAAGCTAACTACAAGTGATATTATCAGATTTACCTGGTATAGGCTTGCAGGATTTCCCCAACACCTATACACACACACCACACAAAAACACACACCACACAAAAACGGATATGATGGCACCAAGCATTAATAAATCCATAAGAATCTAGTTAAGTAAGAAACACTGTCCTATCTTAAAGGGCAGACTCACCTGTGTTGGGTAGTTGACATACTGAAGGGCAGAGTTACTGGACACCATAGCTCCAAGATAAGAGAGGGAACACAGCCCATAGAGCCAGCTCTTTGTGTGATCCGGCTTGGAGCCATCAAAAAACTGGATCACTGATGGTAAAGAGGAATAGCTAGCTTCAGAAATATATTTCGGATGTTTGTTTGTTTATATTAACCACTTTTATTAGGTTTTTAGGATTAGGATGATTCTGTCCTGATTTGATTTTTTTCATGATACATTGGTGTTAATTTGATTTGTTTTACGTTATTTATTTATTGTGATTTGATAGTATTGAGTATTGCAATCTTCTTGTCCTTCTTTAACAAAAACAAAAGTTGAATAAAATACTTCAGAAACAATATATCATAGGACATTTCTCTATTTTTCTTTCTGAGAAGAATGCATATTAAATGTCAGTTTGGCATTTATTTCATTTGTAAAGAAGTACATAATATCTATTTCAGTTTTTGCTTTTTTTGCTGGAAACGTGTATGATGTAGTCGCCGTCAGCAGTTCCAAATAAACAGAGATTGGCATGGTGTTATTTCAGTTAGTTTGATAGCTGGCTTGATTTGCATTGAGAGACATTGATAAGGTTCCCCATGCCTATCTCTATGTATGGTGAAGGCTATGTGATGATGGGGGGGCTATTTAAATTCTATAGGCCAGGGGGACTCTATCAGGATGCATAGTATCCTGGATCCATGAAATAACTAGCCTTTAAAAAAAAAATCTGCCTGCCTCTATGGGAATTTAACATAGGGGTGTGTATACTTTTGCCCCCTGTATTTTGAGGAAGAACAGTTATTTATTTACAATACATTATTCATTTACAAAGGAAATTGGTGTCCTTAAAATATTGGATTTTCCTAATTTTTTTAATTAAGGCATTAAGATCAATTTCCAAAAGATGTTTTTTTTTTTATTCCTCTTTTTAATTAACTTTAGCATGTAAGTGTAAACTTATTCAAGCCAAGAGTCCATTTTAAAAATCTTAAATTTAGAGTCATGATACATAACATTCCCCCCCCCCACGACTATTAGTTTTTGTGTCTATTCTGTGCAGCACATACTCACAGATCTTAGCAAACAGAGCACTGACAATGCACTGGATAAGGACCAATGTCCGGGCAAATCTGAACTTCTCCTGTTGGTCTCCCTGTCCATATTCACCTCGCGTGCTGGAAGAGTCAGAGAGACAACACTGTGTCGAGAGCAACAAATCACAGACAATCTGAGACTTAAACATACACTAGCACTGGCAAAAGCATGGGTGTTTATATGGTAAACAGTGGAGTGCTCTCATGAGTCCCCAAGCTGTGAAAAGGCCCCCAAAAAGGAGAGACCATAATGCATTAAGTTATAACTGACAGGGTGGGCTGGTGGTGGTGACATTTTGTTAGGGGGCAAGAATCTTTAGCAGCTTGCTTGCTGGTGTCAATGGGCAATCATCACCAAGAAACAGCAATGTTGTCTATTCAATATACAATGGAAGTCCATCATTTAGGTTTGTAAAAGGGCTGTTTGGGTGAGACACCAGTTTTTAATCATTATTTTGAAAACATATATGATGCCTGTTAGTGACAACATACCATCTGTGTCATGCCTCAGTATGTGACATTCAATAAAAACTGAGCTCCCCTTATTTCATTCACTTTTGTATAGAGAACAACAAATAAATGACTGGTTTATTTTTTTAAAGTAGGGTGTTAATAAACATTTAATTAGATAGTAATTTATCTATGAAGAATAATGACACAACTTGAGAGAAACATAAATAGCATGGGTCAATACACTTTATAATATGACCAGAATGTCAAGCCAAACTCCATTTCAAAATCTGACGATTTAATGTATTTGCCTTTTGCGTTGGTAAAGGCAACGTTATACCTCGGATGACGTTGCATAACGAACAGTTTGAACGCACTAGCATATGCTGTACCTTGTTGTGCATAAATATATATAGCTACGACAAATTCAAAATAATGTCTCGTATTGATTCGGAAACTGTCGGCATGAACGCCACCATTAAAATTGGCGATTTCTGAATGGAGTTTGGTACAACTCAGAACTGAAATAAACCAAGCAGGTTAACTATCTAGCGAATTGTTACTTACATAGTCTCTTGTAATATTCCATAGTAAAAGTAACACACGAAGACTCCGAGGAAGCAAACGATGAACCGTATCCGCATGTTGTCCCACATCGAGGCAGGCTTCCCAGCTCCCTTTCCCGCTGCCATGCTATCCTCCAACAGCCCGGGTATGTTAACCGACACCGCTCCGCTCCCCGCGCCCCTCACACCGACGTCCCGCTCCACGATGAGGCGAGCCGGTATATGGTGCTTGTGTTTTAACGTTACGTGTGTCTGTGGCCGTAAAGGTTTTGACTTCAAACCGTTTTGTGCACAGTAATTGTTATTTGCCAAAGCTCGCCAATGGTATTGTTACCTTGAATTGTCTAGAACTGCACTGCAACTCAAATATCATGGTATCTGTTTGTCTTGTATCATTGTGATGTATCTACAGTTCTCCTCCAGGACAGTTGTAAAATCTAAAACCCACCTGGGTTTCTGTAAGGGTCCTGTCAGGCGAGTGCAGTTCTTGTTTTCATTTAGAAATTATAGATTATAATTAGTAAAGAAAAAAGTGGTAGCGTCAGGCAAATTGATTTTATGAAAGGACCTCAGTGGTGTCAACAGCTATGCCTGAACAATTAGATTTTATGTTATTAGCTTAATAAATGTAATATTGAACACAAATACATGATTGTGTGCGTGTGTGTGTAGACTTTAGTAACGATTAAACTAAATGTTTTCATGTAATAGTGCAAAAGTATTGGCAACAAATTATACTTAAAGTACCAGAAGTAAAAGTACTCACTATGCACAATGGCTCATTTCGCAATGATATATATATATATATAAATAAATAATTGGAATGTGTACATCACTAATGTAGCAGTTTCGTGTTTTTTCTTATTGCTGTATACTTCTGGTAGCTTAAGCTTTGATAATACATCATAATATATTATCTGATATATATTTTGTATTAATAATTAAATCTGCAAATTAACTAAAGTGCTCATTATAATGTAGTGGATTAACAAGTCAAGTACAATATTTGCTTCCACATTGTAGTGGAATAGTAGTATAAAGTAGTACGGTACTAGAGTAAATGTACTTAGTTACTTTCCACCACTGCAGAAATATGAATGGTTCTTGTTATAATTTCATTGGCCGTGTTGTCAGTTATGGCAGTACCAAAGGCAGCTATTACAAAAATGAGGTCCTTCCTTGAAAGCGTTGCGTGCCTTTTTCTCGTCCTAGGATGTGGATTACACTTATTGGTCCATGTAAGGCAATACAGATCCTCTCTTGACCAATCACAAAGCAGATTTTGGTAAAAAAAGGCGGTGCTTTGATCTAAAAACCGCAAATCCACGTGTCAAAGGCAAGTAACAACAACACCACAGGAATGATAAGGTAGTACAGAAGGTATCTGGTTACGTATTTTACTTTCTTCAAGATGCCAACAACACTACACTAAACAATAAAAGTATAAAAAGTGTGCATACAATCAGGTCTGACAAAAAATACCTTTTATCAAACATGTTTTTTATATCAGTGTTGCATAGGATCATGCTGACAAAGACAGTGTTTTATCCATTTGAGCATTATCTCGAGCAGATAGAATCAACCTCTTCCACAGCCATTTCTGACCAGAACCATGTGGTCCAAAGAGGCTCAGATTAATAACATTTTTCATAACTCAGCTTGACCCACTCAAATTCTTAAAAAGTTGACAAAAATGCAAACGTTTGGTTAGAAAAATGCCCCCCGTAGGCAAGTAAAGCTAATAAAACATCCATCCCTGCTTATAAATCAAAACAGAAGTCAGTTTCTTTCAGTGAGTACAACAGTATCACCAGCCTCATAACTCCTTAAAAAGATACAAAAATATATATCTTCTTAGAAATACATTTGTAGAAAAGCAGGCCAGCATTAAACTAAGGGCCAAAAATACGTCTCTTCAAACTGATTCTCTTACATTTTACCATCAAGTTTGTTTCTCAAATTGAGCTGAAAGTTCTTCTAAACGTATCATTTCTTCAATAAACAGTAAATGATAATAAGAAAGTAATACTTGTGTGTTGGAAGTGCTTGGTTTTTTTAAAACTCTGAATTCACTTATTTTAAATGTTAAATGAAAACATCCCCAGCAGACTGTGGTCTTTGTCTGAACTGCTGATGCACAACTAAATCAAAATTAAGTTTAATCAAAAACTTAGTAAGCTGTAAACAAAAAAACAACAAACAAAAATGACATTTCCAGTCCTGTAGTTCCACAGCTCACATGGGGAATGCTAAGTACGGGTGAGGTAAATATCAGCTTAAACAAAGCATCCTGCAGGTGGAAATAATCAGTAAAACAGCCAGATATTAGTTGAAGTTACTCTGAAGTATAAATCACAGTCTCTTGTTGTGATCACAGTGATTGTGGCACGTTACAGCAGGGATGAGCCAGGTGCATCTGTAACACATATCCAGTGTCTGCAGGTTCTGGCAGTGCAGTGTGGTTTAGCCCTGAGATGAGGTTCTGCTCAGATATCCCCCTACTGCATGCCCAGGTGCCTGGTAGGAGAGGCCTGACCTGGGCAGCCCGTGACCGGAGAGACTGACAGCCCACGGAAGAGGAGGTCCATGGAGGGCAGGAGGGGCTTCAGAAGACTGACAGGGCAGAAAGCGGAGCCACCATGGGGGGTAAAGTTGACCTTGTTGGGGTCAGGGCAGGATGGCTGAAGGAGAGGCTCATTCTGACAGGCAGCCCTGGAGGTAAATAATGTAATAATAATAATGTATCCTTTATTCGTCCCACAAGTGGAAGTTACAATTTCCACTCTGTTGTTATTACACACAGGCCTGAATTACACACACATGCTCAGTACCTATGCATTCACTAAATGGAGAGATGTCAGAGTGAGGGGGCTGCCCATGGAAAGGCACCTTAAGCAGTTGGGGGTTCGGTGCCTTGCTCAAGAGCACCTTGGCAGTGCCCAGGAGGTGAACTGGCACCTCTCCAGCTACCAGACCATCACCATACTTTGGTCCGTATGTGGACTTGAACCCACGGACTGAGCTGCTGCCACCCCGAGATGGAGAGTTGGCACGTTACCCGGGATACTAGATAATTAAGGGCTCTAAAACCACAGCTTTGCATGTATAGTTTATTGAATTAAGAGTTATTTAGTCCATGAAATGTAAGAATATAGTCAAACATGCCATTCACAAGGTCCCATAAGCCAAGGACACAACACGAGTAAGAAAGATAACCTTTCTTTAGTGAGTTTTCATCTACTGTGACTGGAGAAAGCATTTGGTCTTTTACCAAGATAAGGCAAATTTGCACATAATAAATTAAGCTGTGATTTCTAGTTAGATGGTCTGAGAAACAAATTATAGAAGTGCGTGAATTAAAAGGATAAACATTTTAGTTTCAGTTTTGACTCACTCTAATTTCAATCAAAATATGAGTCCATGCTGGAAAATTGAAATTCAAAAATGGACTGCAGACAGCTGAAATTTCAGACATTTGTACGACGTGAAATATATATATCCACACATTAACAGTAATCTTCTGCCAAACTATGCTATACAATACAACCTGCCAACCTATGCTATACAAAACAAAATAAGTAAAAAAAACTAAATGTAAATAGATGTCTCAAATTTGTTTTGGTTTGATCTGAGCTTTGCATTTTTAAGTTAATCTTGATCGCTATAAATATGCGAATACAGTCAATAGGAAGAAAAAAAAACGAGCTGAGTCGGTGCGGTAAACACGGAGTAGCTGCAGCTGTGTCTAGAAGCTTCCACTCAGCTAAAACAGCAGTAGTCATTTTAAATGAATGTTGTGTCTGTTAAGAGGCACAAAGGGACTCTAAAACTGGCCCCGACCACTGCTGTTTTAGCTGAGTGGAAGTTCCTAGACGTAGATGCAGCTACTCCGCGTTGACCGCACAGGTTCGGCACGTTTTTTTTCCTTCTATTGACTGTACTTGCACATTTATAGCGATCAAGATTAACTTAACAATATACCGGAATTCTCCTTTAAGGGGGTTTTGGGTGGGTCTCCAAAGTAAATGTTAGGCCCCTATTGGTTTACCGGCCACAGTGACTAGGAAATACAAGATCATGTGATCTTTGCATAATGCTTTGGTCTAAAAAGGTGTTCACTTACAACGCCTCCTCGCACACTCGTACTCGCTCGCAGCCTTCTGGCGGCTCACGCTGGAAGCCATAAGTTCTGTTTGGCCGTGGAGCGGAGGAGCAGAGCTGCAACAGGGGAGGATCCAGTTTAAATGAAGGGAGAGTAGACGGAGCGGGACACGGCGTCTCACAGTCCACTGGCTCTGCATTACAGAAGAAGGACAGAAATATCCAAAGCTGTTTTAAACCTCATAATATAGTTAAAAAGTACATCACAAAAAAGTTGAGTTGTCTGACCTGGCTCTCCCATGGGACTGGGAGACGATGACGGAGACAGAAGACATGGGTTTAGTGGAGAAGGGGAATTTGAAGGAGACACAAGAGATGGATCTAAAGGACAGGGGGACTGAGAAGGAGAAAGGAGAGAAGGATCCAGATCCAAGGGGCCAGGGGAGGGCTCACTCTGAGAGCCACTGCTACATCTCTGGACAGGGACAGGGGCCCTGTGGCCATCTGGGATATCCAGAATCTGGAGAATTCAAGAGGAAACAAGTGAAGGGGTCAGAACAGAGTGCGGTAGGCTTTCCTTTCTGGGAGCCAGGGTTTACAACAAAAGGCTAGGAAGGGTGTAGACAAAGATGATTTTTTAAATTCTTTTTTCATGATTATAATTAAGGTGGTTCACACCAATAAGCTCATCCTCTTAGGATTGCTAACCTGTGCTACGCAGCTGCTTAAACATTAGGTCAAAATGTACCCCCCCTGGGTATTATAAAACCGTCTAAGTATCCAAAAATAGATACAAAAGTAATTATTTACTTTCAGTTTTACTAATGAGTTTACTAATCAGTGGCCTAACCTCGTGCAGATCCTCAGGTTTCTCAGAAACAAACACCTCTTCCAGCTCCAAGTTGAGGCCTTCAACACTTCGTCGCAGTCTAGGAGCGAGTCTGTTCAGGGGTATCAGGGGAAATGTCTGGAGGAAAAAAGTCAAATACAAGCAACACTTGAGGGAGTGTGCTTAACTGAGTGCTATAAAAGCAATGGTGTTTCTACATGTAAAATTGTGTTTTGGTTCTGGTGCTATACTGGCAGTGTTTACATTTTGACCTACAAGCGCATAGCCACTTTTTGTTTTGATATATCAAAAACGGAAATTACTCATATTTAGTCATAAAATGCCTCCAAAAGCAATCATTTTCTCCCATCAATGTCCAGTGTTAAACCAACTCTAAAACTGAACTCGTCCTGCTCCATGTCGGTGTACATATCAACCAACAACAGTGAACACAACAGCTGTGTGCCTGGCTTTAGTTAATACTGAAATACAGAGAAACACTTAGCGTTTAATCATTTTTACAAAATGTGTTTGTACATCGACTGTGTGTGTGTCAGGTTTGTGCATATTTGGACGCAAATAGGAGCTGGTACAAGCCAAAGGAGCCACATTGACTACTTTATTTTAATGCCGTTCATTACCTTAATGGATTATTTACCATTTAAATATATATTCTATAGACCTGCCAATGTCTGACTGAGCATTTCGCCCTTGTAACAGCCTGATAGGCAAGTTTCAGAATGTCTTTCTGTGACAGCATGGAAACACTGAGACGTGATGACAGCAGTTCCTAAGAAAAGCACGCTGTTTTTTTTATATCCCTGTTACTAAGCGCTCCCCAGTCTGCCTGTTTGTAGACCGTTTTGGCATCAGTAGTAGTCATGAATATTTTGGTTTTTGTGTTACCCTCCCATGTCATCAAAAGACAAAAGAGCAATGGGCTACCTGAGTGACGCCTGCTGCATGACCTGCTGGCAGGGGGTTGTGGGGGAGCTCATATCCTGCTGAGGGAGGGAGGTGGCGGGAGCGCTTCTGCAACTGGTTCCTCAGCTTGGCCACCTGAGGGCACAGTAGAAAAAAAAATGATTTAGGAGTGTCTGCTGTTAATTCTAAAAAGGGAGTGGTTACTCGCCCTCGGGGGCGGTTAATGCTTCGTGCCATCGGTGGGAGGATGCAGAATGGAATGAAGAGGGTGAGAAGACCTGATTAAATAACTTCTGTAGTAATAAACAAGTACTTGCCTCCCTCAGGTGCTCTGCACTGCCCCACGATGCTGAGCGCTTGTGTTTGCCGGCACCTTTCCTCCCTCGGGTCTCCTCTGCCCAGGAACTTGGAGTCTTTGGAAAATAATTACATTGCGGTGAATAAAGAGTCCAGTGTTTTTCTCACAAGAGGCTTTGGTCAAAAATTGCCTTTTTTGGCGGCAATTCTGGCCAACCTTTTGGAAGCCTCTTATACTTTCTGTTAAACCCAGTGAACTCCAATCAACAGTACAACTTGAGAGTACAACCCAGAAGTGTAGCCTCACAGCTGTCTTGCACACCTGCCCCACAACAGCTGTACAGAGCAAGGCGAAGAGAAAACCACCCTGAGCTGCAAAACAGCCCCGTTTCCACACACACATTTGAAAACAACCAAACCACAATCATTGTAAAGACTATAAATACAGTGCAAGTATCAGCATTCAACACCTCAGTGCACTTACACACACACATTATGACACAGACAGTAACCTTATTATTCACAAAGTCACATACTGTAGAGGAAAAACAACAAAGAAAAACAGAAAACAAGGAGACTTTTGTACACTTCTGCTTTTGTCAATCACAACTCCTTAACGTATCATTTCCACTCGTATGACCGTACCGATTTCTTTACATTGACTCTTGATTTTCTACCACAGGGAGTCGGTTTGACAGCTTCCGACTGTTGGTTTGGAGCAGACGACTGGCAGTTCATCATCACCAGGTGAAACCGAGGCTAGGTTGAGCCACAGGATCAGATACTCACAGTTCTGGTGCCTTCAGTCAACTGCTTCACACAGCTGCAGACAATGACCCACTCACTGGTGTCCATGCCATTCATAAGACAGCTAACGTTACACGATCAGCTCTCACTGTCTGCAGTAGGGCTCTGTCATGCTTTTCTGTCCCCAACATACAACCTGTTATTTAGGTGTCAGCCTCAAAGCTCAGAGAAATACTGGTGCCTAACTGCCTGCAGGAAAACACAGACACCATCTTGTCCTGTTCCGTGGACGTAGTGCATCGCCTGGCTAAATAAGTAAGAACACAGCATGAGTCGTCATACAGTGACCTCGGTGTAGAGTTACAGCTGCCAACCCCCCCAATCATCCAACACCAACAACCCCACCCTGCCCAAAACATGAACATGGGATCATGGGACACAAACCTATAAAAAGACTCAAAGGTAGCAGAACATTTGGTCTGGCTAGTGTTTCTAGCAGTCATGTATACTTCATTCCTGTTAGCAATGTGGCCACAATAATAGAAATAAGATTATTTTGACTAACAACTAATCAGTTGCAAAATGTCAAATCATATTGCTTTTTTAGCTACTCAACAGTCCAAAACCAAATGACATTCAACTTAAAATGATACAAATTAGAAAAAAGCACATATTTGAAAGGCTGCAGGCAGATAATATGTAGCATCATTGCTTGATAAATGCCTTATACATGTACTTGAGTTGTTCAAATTCTTGTAAATTCTGTAGCACAAAGCTGTTGAATTACAGCATAGTTTAAAAAGGTTACCATAATTACATTTATAAGGATCATTCCGTGTACAATTTATTAGAAATCTTGCACACAAGTATTTTTTTTTTAAAGTACTTTGATTTTTTTCTTTGGATTTTCTTTAAATGTTAATGGAAGATCTGTGTTTGATAATGTTTGATAAATAGTAAAGAAAGAAAGAAAGAAAAACTAACTGACTGACTGACTATAATAGAATAACTTTAAAATCTTCATGAAATATAAATCCACATCTGATCCACATCATTCTTTTGTACAATGTGCAGAAAAATTGAAGGTTCAGTAACATGTGCCTAATGAATGAAAGTAATGAAGAAGAACTATGGCAGAAGGAGGTGTGCGGTCGTGCTGGTGTGCATGCGTGTGTGCTTGAGGAGAGTGCTGGGGGATGGGGTGTCTGTATAATGGAGGTCAGAAGGGGTCTGCACCTCACAATGGAAGCAAAGGGGGTTCCTTGGAGTTTAAACTGTGTCAGGAGACGAAGACGAAGCTGCAGAGCTTGGTGATGTTAGTCGGGGCTTTGTGCACCAGTTAGGAGCATATACAGTTGCGGGGGGGAGCGAGGGAAGAACAGCAGATTTTAAAGAAGAACAAAAACGACTATTTCCAGTTGGCTGCCTTCCATCCTCAGCGTCGAACTGGAACCAACAGACACCTGCAGAGCCAACATCAGATATCTTGTCCTCTATAGAAACCTCTAACATTCAAGAAAAGCAAGACAGAGAGACAACATTTGGTCTCCTGTCTGCTTTTTTTTCCTGCAACATGAAGCAACAGGTTTTATGGGGAACGCGTTCTTATACCAGTATTAGTACTGGTATGACAGCCTGCCACTCATCTAGACCTGTTATTACAGTAATTACAGCAAGGTATCAACAATAACTTGACAGTGTCATGATAAATTAATATGTCTTAGTCACCTGTGTGGCTTTGTCATTGACACAGGTCACAGCCGTGCTCTCTGCCTCTTTGGGCCACTGTCCCTGCAGATAGGGTGCAACGATGGCGTCCAAAGAAAGAGTACGGCGGATGGTGGGTTTCGGTGGGCGAGCCGAGGTCCTGTCAGCTTTAAAGAACAGAAGAAACCAAAACAAACAAAACAGATTAAAGTAAGTTAGCATGTCGGTGTACCTCAGTACTTGTCTGAACAATGTCTGTCTTACAGACGTAAGAAAAACGCATGCCTGTGTGATCACGTTCAGCTTGCAGTAACACTGCAGCTCTATTAAAACTCATTTTAGAGAAGCTAAATAGTATTTTAACACCAGTAGTAGCTGTTCATAAAATTGCTCCCAGGCTTCCTACCTACCAATGAGCATGCAGTATGCAGAGTTGTGTGTGTGTGTGTGTGTGTGTGTGTGTGTGTGTGTGTTCGTAATCTCTGACAGGTGTGGACCATGCCTTTGACCTGCCAAGCTATCCAACTACACAACACTGGCAACAGTCAACACAGGCAATACAAGTTTATCTCCCACCAAAAAAAACACACACAGTAGGTTGTCATGTTGCAGGGCAGACAGGATGTATAAATAAACACCATCCATGCAGATGGGACTTGCATGGATACAGTTGAAGGACAACAAAGAGGCTTTGTGAAGCTGCTGCTGTGTTAGCGTGAAGCATGCAGCAGAGATCCCACAGGTCAGAGTGCAGAAGGGTGACTGAGTGTCTTGATAACATTATGAGAACAGTGTTCAGTTTCAGGGTTAGCAGCCTTCACTGTTGACTTAACTTTCTTATAGCATGTCGGAATTTGACTTTTCAGACCACAAATCAAACAAAAACGTACAAGTTGAAGAACTTATTCATTTGAAGATGGCTTCATCAACACTTTTAAAATTTCATTTGGCGAGTGCCTATGACTGATATTATATGCTTTCCTTTATTGCTGCAACCAACTAATAATAGTTGCATTATTGATTATTCTGCTGATTAATATCTCAAATAACCGATTTTGTCAATAAAATGTTTATCAAAGTTTTTCAGAGCCCCTGTTTTTGTCCAAACTCTAAAAAATATTGAATTTACAATGAGTTAAGACAAAGAAAAGCAGTAGATCTTCACACTGGAGAAGCAAATATTTGACGAAATGACTCAAGCGATTAATGGACTATCAAAGTTGCCGATTCATTTTCTGTCAATTGATTGATCGACTGATCATCTCAGCTCTACTTTCCTTTGTGATAGGCCTACAATAAAGAAAAAAAGAGAAGTGATAGGGAATGAAATAAAGTTAGTAAACTAAACCCTTGGCCATAAGTAACATAATTGAGATATTGATAACAGACTTTTTTAAAACAGTGGACCACATGGAAGTGAATGCAGATGTAACCCCCCCCCCCCCCTCCTCCTGAGTGTGTATTTACCCGTCTTGACCTCCCTGCCGAGCAGAGCGGAGCCCCTCTGGAGCTGGTATGGGACTGTGGCTCTGAGAGGCTGCAGGCTGGGGTTGCTGCACCCCCGAGGCGCCCCTCCACTCCTGCCCGACATCCCCCACTCCGAGCTCCGCGTATGAAAACACCCACACGGCTTTGCTTCTCTTCTTCCCGTCGTTCACTGCAACTCTGCGCGGCGCTGGCTTTCTGCGTGCCCACATTCACTTCATCCACAGTTATGATTCAAAACTCTGATCGGGCCTCTCGTTGGGCACCCAGCTTGAGCTTTCTTTTGTGATGATGATGATGATGATGACCATGATTTTTTGTTGCTTACTTTCGGCTCGAAGGAACAGCAGAGACGAGCGGAGTGCAACTTTGCAGTTTAACGCATCGTAATAAATTGCGCATATATTATTAACCTTCACGTTGCTGTCTGAAGAGGACACCAGCAAAGTCCACGCGCTGCTCTCACACACTGCTGCTCGCTTCCCATGCATGCAAAGTGACAACTCAACAGCTCTGCTCAACCTGAGCAACTCCAGTGTGATTCTAAGGCACGACGATCTGGTTGGTTGCTGCAGAATACTACTGAACACTTATTGGTCATCACATCCATCTGTCTCGTAAAGGACCCCCCCCCCCCCAAACACACACACACACACACACACACACACACACGCACACATGCACACACACACGCACACCCCAACCATGGGGTCTGTCCGTGTGTGTGTGGTCCCCCAAAGTGTGGTTCAGGGACCCTTTAAGGTCACATCAGAGGCTCAAAGAGTCCAAACTCATAAAATGAACACAAAATTAGATTCAGTTGGATATCATTGCATTGTTATATCTAAACAACTAATTCTCCCTAAATAAGCACATTTGTTCATAACACATGCATTTACAGCGAGTTTTTAACTAGCTTATCCTTGATAACAGGTATGTGAGGGGTATTTTTTGTAACGTTTACACACTTACAACACAATAGTTTTTGTTTACATTTCTTATTATTGATGCAACAAAACCACACAAAACTGACGAACAGAATTAAAAATATACCAAATGTAAAGAGTGCACTGTGTTTTAAAGACAATAAGTGCAATACAATCTCATCCACATTATTCAATAATACTAATGATGTATGTGTTCCTACTAGTTACAGCACATTCAACTCTAATATTGATGTATAGATATTATTTGCATAATGTCCAAAAGGCAACTTTTTTTGTATCATGCCCCATGTTTGTATTTCTATCGTTCTCCTGAAAGATATACTGAGCATCGTTATGGCATCATGTAGAATGACGTGTGGAAAAATGAATCCAGCAGGTATGTAGATGTTTTTTTTAATTTAACAACCATTTCATTTTAGTTGCATGAGTAATCTGATCTGATAATCTGATGCACTGTTAAATGTGGTGCTCTCTGAAAGGTGTTGTGGCTTTTTATAAATTAGCTACCTATGTTTTTACCTCTAATACTCTCAGGTTGTTCTTAGGAATCCGAGAGCAATCTGGGCATTAATACAATATGTTACTCCTTATAATCGTTAACCACAAGATGGAGCCAGAGCATATTTGTCCCATGTAACTGGCGCCCCCATCCATCATCTCCATTTGCCTCCCGTTACCGAAACCATTTTCTTTAAAATCCCTTTTTTGGCATCTTCCTCTTTTACTCTCCTTACATCGTTTTGATCTACACAAACACACATACATAATGGAAAACAATTTATTGCAACACAAAACAAACAAAAATAACCCATTGCATACATGTTGAAAGAACATATGGCTGTTGCAATTGATAAAATCAGATAACTAAACATATGTGGTAGCTTATGATTTGATAGATTCAATAAATAGCTGCACGGATTTAAACATTGGTCGATTACTGAAGCAGGAAAATGTGAACGTTCAGGGGTGGAGGACCCCAGGCACCATTCAGTCACACCCATAAAACATACTCCTCAGTGGTGTCACTGTGAGGACAGTCTGTACAACCCATCCCCTACTTTATATGGATAGTCTGTATCTGATCATCACATCTCTCTTTGCAAGTAGCTGTAAGTCTGGTTACATTTTGACGTGTAACTTAATAAAAACAGGCCTACAAACACAGAGGCGACACCATAGGGAAGAACACTGATATTCAAATAAGGAGCAAGGTAGCAATATAATTTAAGGAAATAAACCAATGCTTTACTAAATAGGTCTGACAAACGTTTGCAGAGGAATTGCATGATCTTAGATGAAGGGATTCACAGATAGTACAAACTGCTTGTGGGAGAGAGGAGTCGAGTGGATAAGGCGAGGAGAAGGGAAAGAAGTGACGTCGCTCTCGTGTGTAAAAAAAATCCAGAGATGACTTTTCTGTTCTCGTGGAGCTGTTGACGGCCTTGGTGGATTGTGGGAGCAGGGTTTTAGTCGGGATCATGGGCAATGCAGCATCACCAGGCAGGCAGACAGGTTGGGGGTTAAATCTCTGTTGTTGTTGTTGTTGTTGTTCTGGAGCTCCTAGCTGGGAGTGAGCGCAGGGCTGGGTTCAGTGCTGATGTTCACCAAACACTCGCTGGACTTGAGGCTGGCCATGGACTTGGAGCTTGGTAAAGAGGCCAGAGAGCCGCACAGACCCAGCATGGAGGGAGTGTTGTCTTTTCCTACAGGGACAAAACAGAGAAGAAGCACAGTAAAATTTAGCCTCTGGTTGTGCATAGTCCAAGCTTCCCACATGAAACACCATAAACAGCCATCAAGACTGCCTTTGTATGTACATGTGCATGGGTGGCTGCCTCTGAAAGGCTTTTATGCAAATATATTCCTACTCAGGCAGGAATGTTATTTTACTACTGTGCTTTCTATACTGGAGTAAAACTAGTAACATGTAGCTGATTCAAAACAATTTTTTTGTGTTTTCTTGTTCAGAAATTTTGCATGACCTGGCTGACAGATTTACAGTCCACTACAAATCCCTGCAGGTTTAAATGTTGCATGGACACATTGAAGGATGAACATAGTAGCAGTGAAAAGTATTTTCTACCTGCTGAAGTCCAGGCAGTATCTCCATTCTGTCTCCCATCAGTCCTCTGGGAGTCAGAGTTCAGACTGACTTCAGCAGAAAGTTGCTCCAAACTGGGGAAACTCCTCCTGGATGGATAAAACATCACCATGACACACACGTCTAAACACACATCTGCTAAAAATAGAACCGTACTGTTTGTGTAAATTCACCTGCGGAAAAGCTTGACATCGCCCTGGTTGTTTGTGATGGTGGACCACTGGTTGACCAGCGGGATGGAGAGATCTTTAGCCAGATGGGAGGAATCACAGGGCATGAGGGCAGAGCTGCGTGAAACACAGAGCACAAATATTTCATTTCAGAAGTAATATTGTTTTTATTTTAGCAAGCAAATATGTCCCTGAACATTAAAGGTGGCAGTTAAATAAATCACTTATCTCTTGTGAGTGTCATTAATACAACACTACTTCCTGATGTTGTTACAGCAACTAGTGCCCCCAAATTTTAAAATCAACATAGTTCATAGATTTTAAAAATCAATGGTAAACTTGGGAGGAGATTTTGGTACTTGGCGGTGCTATTGGGTGCTGTAACAATATCAAGTATTGCACATTAAGGCCTGTTTTTTTATTTTATCTTAAAACAATTAAAATCAGATGTGTCAGAGCAAAATTTGTGTGTATTATATGAGTATTACATCATATACTGGCATAATAAAAATATTGCATCTGAATAACATTTTCAGGTGCTTTCCATATTGACTAGTTACATTAACTAGGTTAATAGAGCAATAATTTATTGTGTACTGAGGAAAGATTTCCAGAAAAATATCAATTTTAAATTTTAAAACTCCAACTTTAACTCCTCTTCTAGCCCTTGCATGCACATAATGTCTAATTCTAAAAAGACAGGATCTTGAGTGATTAAGTCCGGAGTCTGGAGTCTTTTTATTTGGTAAATGTCTTTCCAAAGGTTTGTTTCTCACAGTTGGGCTTGCAGCTCGAGCACAACGGCCTCCAGCTCCTTCTTCTCCTGCTGGGTCTGCACCGTCAGCTCCTCCACCTTGGCTCTCAGACGCTTGTTCTCCGTTTCCACGTTCTTCAGCTGCGACTCCCGCAGACGCACCAGCTCCTCCAAGTAACCCTGCGACATCAAAGTAAGTAGACAGGGATTTGTGTGTGTAGAAGCCCATAGTGAAAAACAAGAGTTTGAAACAGCATGAACTAGCTTCTAGCAGCTGTTGTAAGTCACCTTCTGGGCATAGACAATTTTAAACCTCTGCTCCATTTTGCGACACTTGTTGCTCCAGCTCTCCTCGTCCGTCACCAAGGGGATGTAGGGATGCTCGGGGACACTTTCCTCGCTGTTACTGCTGTCCACACTGCGACGGTCCTCCTCATCACTCAGGTAGTCGTAGCTACACAGCAGAGATGCGACAGTGTTGCGGTTTTGCACATGCATAAAAAATGTGATGCTAAAATGGTAGTGACAGGATCGGCCTTACCTCTGAGTGAACTTCAGGTAAGGTGTGTAGTCAATCACAGCTGAGGATTTCCCATCCAGAGTCTCCCCCTTCAAGCAAAAACTACACAAAGACCAAAAAAATCTTAACTTCCTTTGTGACTGAAAGAAGTTGTGTATATTTTCAGTAAATATCAGTTATTAAAATGATGTATGGAAGTCACACATGCAAAAATGTTTGGCTTTATATGTATACAGTGCTTGCACTATACTACAGTGGGTACGGAAAGTATTCAGACCCCTTTAAATTTTTCACTCTTTGTTTCATTGCAGCCTTTTTCCAAA
>NC_048421.1:16403592-16427478 GCF_013103735.1 Etheostoma cragini
TGAGTGTACATTACTGAGAAATAAAATGAACTTTTTTGATTTTTGGAAAATGGCTGCAATGAAACAAAGAGTGAAAAACTTAAAGGGGTCTGAATACTTTCCGTACCCACTGTATATACAGTATGTACAACGGCCTCTTTTATACTGTATATGTGTCAGACATACTTTCACTTACATACTTGATATAAAAACACATTAAACATGAAAAAGTACATATACATATTCTAATCACAATGTATTATTTATGAATACATACTACCTGCTAATACTTTAACAGAGTAAAAAAGGAGTAAGAAATATATTGCAACTTCATGTGGGGTACACCAGGAAGATGCCCAAGACAGATATATTAATATTTATTTGATATAGTCCTATTAAAAAAGTAATAAACATAGCTCTAAAATAAGAACAAATTTCAGTATAATCTTTTAATTTGTACTATGCTCTACTGAACTTCACAGTACTACTTGACGACTTTTTAATCCCTTAATGTTGGGAAGAGAAATTTTGAAGACTAACCTTCTTAGGATAGTTAGAACAGCTGACAAATATATAGCACCTACAGTAACTGTTGATTCACATAAAAGCCTCGGGTGTACTGGTGTACTTATATTTGAAACACTCTGTATATCAGTGTTTGCAGTGTGTGTCTTTACCTGAAGTCAATGGCACTCAGTCCAATCAGCATGCCAGTCAGGACTTGGGCCTCCTCTCTCAGCATAATGGCTCCATCATCATAGAACCTCCTGCCAGGTGAAGAGATGCTAATAATCAGCCAATAACTTTCCAATATAATACTGATGCAACTGGGATTCTGCCTGCATTTTACAATATATTATTTTTACATAATATTATTTCATGTTAAGCACCATTGCAGGCCTGTACTTCCCTCGAGTGCAAAGACAGGGGCGTCTTTTACTTTGAGTGATTTGGAGGAACAGACATAGCTGACCATGAAGGTGAAGCATCCCCGCAGCAAGGGTCACTTAGAATATAAAAACTAAAATAAACTAAATTGGTAAATTGTCCCATTCTGACCTGGTTGTTCTTGTGTCCCTCAGAGCAGTGGACACATATTCAGACAGGCGTTTCTCCATCAGCGCCACTCGAATCCATGCACGCCCCTGTAGGACAACGCAAGAAGTGAGTAGGAACAGATGAGCTTTCTTTGCTGCTCTCTCTTGCAGTATCCCACAGAAACACACATTCAGTCATGCACACAATTCTGCATACAAATGTCCTTGCCTTTGCTCTTGATGTGCTGATGTTCTCTATGTTTTCGATGCTGGCGATGCAGTTGTTCTGCACCTTGCTGCACGCCAGCCGAATATATTCCCAGAAACTGCGCTGTCCATCTGAGCTGAACCAGCTTCCTGAACCTGTCCAAAAAGATTAGAACACAGCAATGAATCATTTCTGCAAGCAGTGCAGCTAACTGAACTATCACACACATTGTTGCCCTTTTGATAAACATTTAATTTTGGTTAATGTCTGCAGTATAATCTATGCTGTAAACATCTATTCCAGTTTTAGATTAAATACAATTTATATGGGTTTTTTGCTGTCTCATTCATTTATTCCAAGTCATATTACATACATAGTAACATAGTACAACTATGATTTGTTGATCTTTTCCTGTGCCGTATGTTACCTGCAGTGTTACCTTTGAAGCGGTGGCTGAGGATGTGCTCTAAAATGGCGGCAAAGTTAATAAACTCCTCAGATGAGTCATCTATAGGCTCTGCAGTGTACTTTTCTAGGAGAGTCTTTACAGAGAATCTGAAACAGAGGCAGAGAGAGGAATTAGAAAAGCCCAACACAATGCGTGGAGCGACACTCTACTTTGCAAATGTGAAGGATTTGAACTTTCTGTTGGTTGTGTTCTGCACAAGCCGATGAAATGCAGCCATGTACTGTACCCAAGCAGACAAATGTACTACTGTATTTAAATCCTGCAACAATAGGGGGGAGGAGGGGTTTTTTTCTGCTTATTTTGGGAACCACGCCATCTTATCATACTGAGGTCACCCCAATTGTCTTGTGTACTGCACAATGTACCCCTTCAGTGCTTTGGCAGTGTTTTCATGAAAACAATACAATTAACCCCCTGTCTTTTCAGCCATGCCGTGCTTCCAGGTCCCTTTGGGTCTTGTCACTCTGAGGGACCCGTCAGCATCAAAGAATGATCAAATAATTCCCTCCCCCTCATCTATACATGGTGGTCTGATCTATTTAGGGCAGCCGCTGGGGCAGCTTTAGTTCGGCTTTTGACCCTGCTGCTCCACAGGCAGTTATGCAGCTTGCATGTTAGGAGCCGGCATCTAGGCACGGGCTCGGGCTGACTGCCTCCGCTTCGATGGGCAACACTAGCATCACCGAGGGCAAGACTGCCCTGGCAGTGGGAAACACCTCTATAGCCAGGGGAAAGACTACTGTCGCCATGGGCAACTCCTCCATCTTCAGGGGAGTGACCACCACCTCCATGGGAGACTCCACCATCCAAAGGCAAAAGACAACTGTGGCTCTGGGACGGGCAAGCTTCAGCCGGGGAACCACTACCACCTCTTTCCGCAAAGCCTTGATGTCCAAGCGCAAGAACACCTAGATGGAAAGGACCCTTGAAGCCGGGGCTAAGACACCCAAAGCAACCAAGCAGTCCAAAAAAGACTCTAACAATGAGTGGAAAACCTCATTCCTGTCAAGCAAGACCTCATTCACTAAAGGCAGGTTTTCAATCCTGAGGACTAAGTACGCCCTCTCCTGGGGTAAATCATCGATCTTCTGGAGCAGAACCACCATAACTTTGGGCAACACCAGCATAGCGGTCGGCAAAACCTCTGTTACACGAGGGGAGACCACAAGCTCTCTCACCACCCTGACCTGCACCCATGGGACCAAGTCTGTGTCTGTGGTCAAAGCCACACTCATCAGGGGCAACGAAACACACAGCAACATCTACTGGGATTTTCACTCATGATTCCAGCACACACTTAAAACAAAAACCCAGGGATATTTCTATCTGGTCAGTTTTAGCAGGTCAGTAATCAATAAAAAAGAGCTGCTATGTTTTTTGATCAATGTGTGTACATGCCAATGTGGCATGACATCATCTGTTACCTGTTTGGACAAGGTAGATTCCCGAGTAAGAAAGTGCTAAGTGAGTTGCAGAGCTAATGGGTTTGCAATCAAGAGTGAGATTTTCCAAGGGCATGCTGAGCGTGTTATGCAAATATGACGGCGATGTGATGATGGTTTATGGTGTGTCTACTTGGAAGGGAGGGAAACTGGGAAACAGCCATGTGGGATGTATGTGGAGACACTAGAGTGTTTGCTTTTCATCAGCACTGTTCTCCTGTATATTGTGCATGTACAGTCATCACCATGTCTAAATTTTTGGTACAAATGTGGTACTTTTGTGCATGCTGATAAGAGGTTGATTGCCTGCATTTCCATAACTATATGCTGCCATATTTCTACCAGAAAACACAGTTTTGAACTAGAAAATCTGGTTGATGTAACACTGCTTATAAAAGTAACATGTCTAAACACTGCTTGGCTTGATTGTTTTTATAAATAGGTGTGAGTATATGGGAGGTATTCTAGGATCTAAACCACATAAATAGTAGAAATTTAAGACTCAAATGCTATGATGAGTTGCAAATGATCAGGACACAAATGTGTAGTAAACATCAACCAAGGGAACCACGACCATATTTCACACTGAGGGATGACACAAATACAGGAGAGTTGCAATCAAAGCCTCAACTACTGTACAACACATCAACACATTCATCCTTTCCTATTTTAAAATCTGACACTGTTCGACTTATTTCACATATGGTATACTGTACACAGTCGTACACACACAGAGGCTATGTCTTACAATCAGAGGCTATAGGGAACAATGGCTGGGAAGAAAGTGATGTCACCACAGATTGCCCCTTTTGCAACAATGTGTCCTTCAACCGGCCGGTGTCGTCGTGGAGATGGGACAATCACTCCACTGTCCCTGTCCTCCCAGATAGGCTGTGGCCACCTACGGCTGCCTCTGTCCATTCACAGGGACACATGGGTGGTATGTGGCCTTCCACAGCCCACGTCGATCATCTCAACGAAGGCATTATGCGACACGGGGGTCGCACGATCCACGCTTAGCATTCTGGTCTTCTCTGGATTGTAGCTGATGTTACTATTACCCCGGAGGGGCAGAGCAGGACGTGCTGCATGAGTGTGCGATGCTTTGCGTTGAGTGAGCCCCGAACCCTGTCGTCGAATCTGGGTCAGGAAGACGAGCTTCTCCTCAATGGGCAACACCAGCTTCACCGAGGGGAAGACGGCCTTAACTCTGGGCAACACCACCATAAAGAGGGGAAAGTCCAAGCTTGCCATGGGGACCTCCTCCATTACAAGAGGAAGGAGCACAACATCTCTGGGCTCCTCCACCATCACCAGCGGAAAGACCAAGATCGCCCTGGGGGGCGCCTCTTTCAGCAGAGGCACCACCACCACCTCTTTTCGGAAAGCCATCTTCCCAAAACGCAAGACGCTCTAGATGAGAGGGGACCTCATCACGGGGTGGGGGGACAAAATGTCACAAGAAAGAAGAAGAAAGAAGCACCATCACAGAGAACATTTGGACACCACTACAGCATCTGCACAAGGCCTGTCCCATCTGAGAGCCAAAACTGGATTACATTTACTTTTGGACCTTTGACTTGTTTTCTGGTCAAGCCGGATCTATCAAGGAAACAGGTCAGTGGTATCTACATTCTGTCTTGTAATGTTATCTGCATGGACCAAGTAGGTCAGTCAGGTTTAAAGATATAATAGAGCTCCAGCATGTTATGTGCTCTAATGTCTACGCCACCATGTCCCACAAACAAACAAAAAATCCACTCAACTTTCCAGTTAGCACAAAACTTCTGTGTTGGGGCAGAGATTCACAACCATTGCCACATTTAAGCTCCCCACTAAGATCGACTTCTTGATGTGACTTTATTAAGTAATTCCATGAATTCCTATTCCATGATTTTGTAGTGAAGAGTACTATTCTGTCTAAAACTTAACATGAAAAGTGGGTAGTTAAACTTCTGTCAAATCTGGTCATATTTGTGAAGACTTCCAAACATTTATGAAATAAAGCAATTCCTCATTATACAGAGTGCCAAGCCCTTGGAAAACAACCAATTGTCCCCAGTGGTTTCCATTTTTCCCAGATGTAATTGCATTTAAAATCATAACAGAAGAAAGGCAACTGTTGCAGAAGGCCTCTCTGACCTGTTAACGTGGCCGCGTTCTCTCAAGAGGAACATTACAGCTTATTATTTTAAATCAACTGAAGTCCTTTGATCTGAAGGGGAATTGCTGGCGTGCCTCAAATGCAAATGGATGGAGTGGAATGGCAACATGCTCTTGGTACGATTTGACACTGAAAAACAACTGCTGGGCCTTCTGACAAGCTTCTTTTGTGCCCCCTCTCACTCAGCATGGATCGCCGCCAAGCCCACTCTCAGCTCCCTTTAAATGCCCTCTTGTTCTCCTTTCTCACCCCTTTACTGTACTTACACAAGTGTGTTTGATCTGCAGCACCACCTAGGATAACCAGAATTACATTCATCAGCAGTGAAGCCTTATCTAAACACACAATGCTTCACATTAACTCTCTTAGCTTTCATTTTATTCTTTTGTTCCCTGACTCCTTTCTCCTTCTCCCTCTTTCTGTCTCTCCCTTTAGTCTTGGCATAACCAGCAGGATCAGATGACACAGGCAGACTCCTCACTGGCCGCAGCATTGTGTAACACCAGCCAGTGCTGTTCTGGACTGTCGGGGAGACGTCCTGTCCTGTACTGGATTTGCACAAACAGCCAAGATAAAAAATGTGTGCGCTTTGATAAATATTAAGACAAGAACGATAATTTGGGCCAAATCCGAATAGACTAAAAAAACTAAAAATGAAACTACAATAGGGTGTGTCTCTCTCTCTCTCTCTCTCTCTCATTGGCCCCATCTGTGAATAGGCCTAAGCATCCGGGCAAAGTGTTTCATGGTCAGAGGAGGTGTAGAGGGATAAGTGTGCAAGATGGACAGTGAGGGTGGTGGGCTGAGAAGCGGTGAGAGTGTAAAGCAGATGTTTGAACCTGACAGGGGGAGTAAAATGAAGAATAAGTGAAAGTGGTGGTGAGAGAGTAGGCTGATTCACAGATGAGAGATGCCCGAATGTTTAGGCGAACCTACAGAAACTTCTGCTGTTATTTCACATACTTGATGGTAAAATTAAGTGTTGCTCCGAAATTAAGTAAAAATGCAAATGAAGGCTGCACAGAAACTGAACTATGTTATTCCAGACATGCAATTAAGATTTGTTTCCTATCATTCTATGAAAATGGAATTGAGAGTTGGAAAGTGGCACCCATTACTGTTGTATAGAATTTGAAAAAAGAAAGAAGTGAAGCACAAAGAGCCACCCACTTGCAGAAGCATGTTCATGAGATGAATATGTGGACGAGTTTACTACCGCACAGGACATTTTATTCCCTACTCTTGAGCCACGCCCCGGAAGAGCTCAAACCTCAGCCGAGATGCACCACATCGCCACCCTCCCTCACTCCTTTTCCTCCCCGGTCCTTTTGTTTACAGGAAGCAGCTGAAGCCAAAGCACCTCGCATCAAGTCTCACTCATCTTATCTATGTTTTCTTAGGTTCACCGTGTCCACGGCAACATTGTTCCTCCAGTCGCGGACGAAGGCATGAGAGCTCTTAGCCAGACTAAAGCAACAAAACAGTAAATTTTAAACATTACAGAACAGCATGTTGCCTGTAAACAAATTGCATTGTGACTGTTGATCTTCAATATTTTGGCTCAGATAAACAAACTGGACATGCATGAAAATTCCCACCAACTGCAGGAAGCCTCAGCCCTGCCATGTAAAGATAAAACCTGTCGCTAGTGGCAACAGCACAGAGATACAGTAGATCATGGTGACACTGCTGTCACTGTGGACATGATAAATATCACCCAAGTCTCTTCAAAGCAATTTAGGCAAAGCATCTTTGGATATTCTGATGCTGTCGGGTACAAAACATTATGCTAAATCTTTAGTGTTTAAATGTATTACCCCTCAGTGTGAAGGCTAGTACAAGCCTCTGCAACAAGACAAGTTTTAACCTGGTGAAAACATTTTGATCAACTCAAAAATGCCTGAATATTCTTCTTAGTTGAAATTTTGAAGTTGCAATTTTTTTCACCTGACCGCAGCAGTCTCTTTTATAATTTTCTCTCTGCCATTATTATTCTTAATTTTATTGTAAGGCCTCATGCACAAAGTTTCCTGTGGTGGTGCAAATGTTTTATCAGGTTTTCCTTTTACTATACACAAATGTCTATTGCTGTACATATGTGTTGCTATTCAAATGGCCTCATTCTGTTAAATATACACTGTAAACACAAGGCACTGAAACACTGAGCAGACCTCTGTGCCTGGTACTTGTGACCCACATGATGCCAGATCATCCAAATACACTTTCTTTTTTTTTAAAAGACCTGTGGTGCCAGTTTGTCTTTGTTAAGACCCCCGGTAACATCCAGGGGAACGTGACAACAACAAGTGAATTTCTTGACCCCAAACCTCAACAGAAACAGCCCCCTTCTCTATAGTCCCAGAAAAAAAAACATAACTTCATCAAATGACTTGTGAAAATGTTAATCTCTGTGTGTGCTGATTGTATTTTAAACATGTATGATGTGACAGTAAAGGGGAAAGAGGTCAGACTTTATATATACACATCCATGTATTGGAGGGAAATGAAAGCTTTGCCTGGTGTACTAATCCAGCACTAACGTCAGCGTAGTTACTGTAGCCAGGCAGCAGTTCCAGCTGTGGAAGTAGCTGTGTCTCAGCAGCACGACAGAGCCTGGATCCTGTATCCTGCACCAACGTGATGCCCAGTCTGCTTTAATGCACAGCCAGGGCCCCACTGCTGATTCAGGATCTCTCTCCAATGAGACTGGACAAACACACAACAACCTTTGACTACTTGAAACAACTCTGACCAGAATGGCATGAAGAAGAAAAACATTTTTCTTAAAAAGGTCAGAAACATCATGAATGCGGAGATGCAGATCTGACAGCGACACAGACATTTCCCTCCAACTGAACCTAATCAATGTTGTGTTGTTCATTAGAAAGTGGAAAGAAACTGTGTAGTAAGCAGTACTGATTTATTTCTTTGTTGTCGTGTGTGTTTGTCATTAAAATGCTTGAATGATTAAATTGGTCTTAGCGCGGTCAGGCCAACCTGAAAACAACAGTGTTTTTGTTCCCTCGCTAATCTTTCTCTGTGTTGTGAGTCTATTGTGAAAACTTTTCTTTCTTTGCAGGCATGCTCTGTGTGATGTTTTGTGTTTTGTTTCACTGTATGTGTCACTAAACTGCAGACAGGACCTTGGACAGAAAGGTACTGGAATAAAATGCTTGATTGTGTGTCTATTTGAGAGTCTGGACTTTGTCTTTGTTTTCTTTTTACTTCTCACTATATATACGTGAATGAGGCCATAGAAGGCTGAAGAATTCCTCGGAAGAAAAAAATGAGGTAAGAGAAGGATGTGGATGCATAACGTCACTTTGGCAGAACGCCTGCACACACTTCACAAATATAATTATGTCCCTGTCTGCAGGACCATTTATGACTATAGTCAATTTGCAATTTAAGACATAAAGCAATGCTATAATACATTTTATGAAAGCACTATAAAACTAAAAGTAAAGCTGTACTTTCCTACAGGTCTCTAGTGATATAGAATAAAAGCTATATACAAGCTATCTGAAGATGTCACCATAAGCTCTAATAAGATAAATATTTTATAGTATTTTCTGACATTTTATATACTAAAAAGTTAATCAATTAATCAATTAATCAAGAAAATGATCAGCAGATTAACTGTTAATGAAAATAGTTTTTGCTGTCCCGATATTAAAGACAAATTTAAGCCGGACTGGAGGTATTGTAACAATATGAATTCAAGACGTTGCTATGTACAACACTGAGGCATTAATAATAAATATGTGGATATCATAACTGCTACTAAGAGTACCTAATTCAAGTGTGATTATCAATGCAAAACATTACATTATTCAACTAAAACACCAAAAAACAGGTCATTACTAATCTATTGTTGAGTCTATCAGGGACAGTTTCATCCAAAAAAGAATATATGAGGAATATAAAAAAGCCTTCTTTTACTTCGCTCCATGGTCTTGGAATAACTCTCAAAACTTGCTCCATCTAAAGGATCTAGTCCCATGAAATGATTTTAAGGCCATGTTAAAATGCCGTGTAATTCAAAAAGGCAACTGCCACATGTGACCTGTTCCTTTCCTCTATGTGTGATTTTGACTATGCTGTATTTCTGTTTTAATTGTAACTGGTGTGCCGTCTCGGCCAGGTCTCCCTCGGAAAAGAGATTTCAATCTCAAGGGACTTCCTGGTTAAATAAAGGTTAAATGAAAAAAATAAAAAAAATAAAATATAAAGAAATTCTACAATAGATTTTAAGCATACTTAAATCTATACAATACTTCTGGCAGGCTATCTAGATCAGGGGTTTCCTATCTGAGGGTCACAATATGATTTAAGGGATAAGAAGGACAAATATGTATGTTATTTCTGACTTTTCTCTAAATGTGTGATTATTTTCACGTGAGGTACTGGATACACTCACATCCTCTGGGCTCCTGAAAAATCATATTCAAAATAAAAAAAACTAAAATCAGTCTTTGGTCGAACTACTCACGAATCATGCTCTCATTACGGACTAAATCTCAAATTAGGGGTTACATTTTCGTTTTGTGGGGGGTCACATGCCAAAAAAAGGTTGGAAACTACTGATTTAGATCAGACTGAGATAAACGACTCAAAATGTCAACTATGGAAAACAACAACAATGCCACCACTGTGAGAGAAGCCTCATTACTTGCAGAGTAACACTTCAACTCTAAATCCAAGAGATGTAATTTACATGAGCAACTGGATACCTCATTGTGTGAGTTCAGGGTCATCTCAGCTCTCGGATGTACATGAGTTTACAGCCCTAACCACTCTGACCAGCGAGGTATGAGACATCGCGCTCCATCAGCACTCGCTGTTCAGTGAAGGTTGAGGGACACTGATGGGGGAGGAGTCCTTGCTCTGCTCCCAATGCCCTTGTCCCATTCAGGCACTCAACCTCACTGTGATGGAGGAGGAAACCTGCTGTTCTAGTTTCTGTCCAGCTCTAATACAGACAAAAACAATCAGCCGACTAGTCTCATGTTTTATCCATTGAAGCTGCATCTATCAGTACAGACAGGAATCAAGCAGGTGTCTCAACCTCAAATTAAAAGAGACTTTCCTCTAAGAGGTTTTAGTTATCCTGCATAAACGTGACACCATTAATATGAACTTTAGAGCTATACTTCAGCCAAGTGCATCCAGGAAATTCAAAAGGACAACATTGAAGATTAAGGGAATATAGGTCTACAGAAGCGGGTGTGATAGCAGGGGTATGTGAAGGTGAAAATTCACCTGACTCCTTTTCATCCCTAGCATTTCTATAATATGTCATTTTTCGGCATTATTTTCCATATATTGTGTGTACTGTTACCGGCGGTTTCACATCCTCCATTGAGGTCGTCAGATTATTACAGGTATGAACTAAGCAGAAGGCAGGGACTGGAAGGCTACTTGTACATACTGCTGTAAATCAACGGAGTCGCGAGGTATACCTGCAAACCGTGATGAGGTTTTTTCGCTCCACACCGAAGCTCCGAGCAGACGGCTTTTTCGAAGTCAGACCCATAGCCATTGCTGTGTGAATGCAGCCCGACTCCATCCAGCGGCGGCCCCGGGGCCTCTTCGGGATCCGTGTCCAGGCCAGGACCCCTCCCTCCGCGGGCCCTGTGTCCTACAAACACTCGCTGTCCTCTTCGAGTAGCCACGGATGCTGCTGCTGCTGCTGCTGGAGGAGGAGGATGACAGAACAGCGAGGACCAGAGATGACTAAATGTATGAGTTCCGGTTAGAACTTTCAAAATAAAATGACCCTCATTTATTTGCGTTTTACTGTGTTGGTGGTCGAATAACGATACTTTTATTAAAATACCTTTATTTCCGGTTGTATTCAGCGAACGTCGTTCACTTGCTTGGCACATCTATGGCACAGCTGAGATAAGTGATGCCTTCGCGTACTTTTGTATACTCGTATTAAATTTCTTTCAGGCTAAATACTTCTTCTTCAAAAAAAAAAAGAAGACATATTTGTTAATTTTTAGTCTACCTATTTGCAAAAAGTTTTTGTCTGTTAGGAAATATCATATTCAAAAATATAGAATGAATAAAATCCCCGTTTTTGTCAATATGTGGGTTTGTTTAATGCATCTTAATCATTGTGACAGATCAAGCCTTTCTTCTGGTAAAAGTAAAGCACATTTTTATATTCTGTAAAATCGTTGTATTTTATTTTCTATTATAGTTCATTTGTTTATGTTTATTGCACTAGCTTTGTATTACAATTCTAGAGCTGTTATGTATATGTAGGCTAGACCTTTACCTGATATCTCCTTGTTTTGCATAGTTCAAAAGTGTAAAAAATTGTTTTAAGAAGAGCATCCAGACATATTGTAGGCCTACATGGATAATGAATTGACTGATTAAAGAAAGTTGGTTTACAGAGAGGAACAATTTCAGAATCATTATATGATGTCATACCACACAGGCAGAAGAAACAAATACAGCAATAAACAGTAGCCTACTACCTATTATACTATTGCCATATTTCTGCGAGCAGTGAAGGCATCATAAAAAGTGTATTCTGTGGGGGGAAGTACATTTAAAAAGGTTTAATGTAATAATATAATAATAATATGTTGAATATGATTTTTATTTTATAAATTATGGACTGTGGTGATTGTCACCTTGACCAGCAGGAGACCACTAAGCAAGACTCCAAGACACTAGAGGGCGCTGTGGTGAAAGCGATTATTTATGCCTCAGAGAAGGCAAGATGGCGGAGTCTGAAGAGCCAAAAGCGGGTCCTTGCACTTTTCTGTTCAAAAAATCTACTAAGAAATTCTCCGGACGAAAGAGAAAAGCAAGCGACAGCGACAAAGGTAGTCATTTATCCTTTAGCTAATAATTTGTAGCATGAGAATCTTTTGGGCTAGGAATGCTGTGGTTTTGCCACCGGTCCTGCTTTGTCAAACACAAACTACGTTATCTTAACATTTACCTACGTTAACTGACAAGTGTTTGTATTCATTTATTTATTAATTAACAATAACATTCACCTGATAAGAGCCAAACGAAGCGAAAAATTAGAGCAACTCAAAATTTTGGGCAAGTTGTTCAAATGTTCGTCACATACTCAAAAAAAACAATTCCCTCAATTTTGCTGCGTTCCGGCTCCCTCGGAATTTGGAAGGGTATGACATGTTTGCGCAGCCTGTAAAAAAAGTTAGAGCTGTCAATAACAGAACAACATTCCTACATCAAGAGAAAAAATAAGTTTAACTCTTTTTTTTTCAGATGGCAACAGTGATGAGGACAAGAGCTCTGTGGTCAGAAAAGGAAAGAAGGACACTCGAGTCAACCCCATGATTCAAAGGGTACGATAATAATAATAATAATACTGTTTCAAAATCCATTTTGAGTTTTATAGTAAGGCCTGACCCTGGTCTTGTCCCTGGTCTTATCCATGTTCAGACAAAGAAGGTGGAAAGAGATGACGAATCGTCCAGTGAAAATGAAGGCGACAGAAATGAGGAGAAGAAGATCACTGTTGCATATAAGTCCACACGGTCAGCAGTAAGTTGAGGCATTTTTTCTCTTATTGCATTTTGTAAGAGTGGCAGGAACGATACAGTTTAAATCCCCCTACCAGGAAAAGTATATGAGAACCAGCAACTGTGTTAAGGTGCCAATGAGTGAGGTAAGTAACCTCCCAGCTACTCCCAGGAAAGCTGCTCAGCGGCTGAAAAAGTGGTGTTCTCCATCCGCATCCGTGTTTGTCTGAGTTCTGATAAGTTAACTTAAACGATTGATTTAGTCCATCCACAGTCAACTTAGTTGTTTTTGTGAAGCCCCAATCTCTTGGCTTGATGGAAATACTGTACAAATCTTTTCTTCACTCCGCTATTCTCTTAATCTTACCCCAAAAAAGAAACCAGAGGGACCTGAGGACATGGGTGCAACTGCTACATATGAGCTGGACACAGAGAGAGACAACGACGCTCAGGCGATCTTTGAGAGGAGTCAGAAAATCCAGGAGGTAACATGATCATTTTTATTCTTAGTGGCACATTTTTTGCAAAAAGCTACATATACATCTATATTAATTGTGTGTGTGTGTGTGTGTGTGTGTGTGTGTGTGTGTGTGTGTGTGTGTGTGTGTGTGTGTGTGTGTGTGTGTGTCCTACTGAATGGATAATCCTTTTTGTACACCTTCAACAGGAGCTGACGGGTAAAGAGGACGACAAAATCTACCGCGGCATCAATAACTACCAAAAATTCATCAAGCCCAAAGATACCACAATGGGTAATGCCTCCTCTGGCATGGTCAGGTATGTACAAAGGCTAGACATTTTCACCACATGCTTTCATAATACGCTCTTCATCCCCTATGAATGCTAATGTGTAATCAATTGTCACTGCATATCATTTTTGAACAGGAAAGGACCAATCCGAGCTCCTGAACACCTGAGAGCCACAGTCAGGTGGGACTACCAGCCAGACATCTGCAAAGACTATAAGGAGACGGGTTTTTGCGGTTTTGGAGGTGGGTATGAGATTTGTACCAATAAATCATAAAAGCCATATGTTGAATAACAAAGTCTTTTACATATTGACAATTTAATGTAGTCTTTTTCATGTTCTTCTCTCCTGCTATTAGACAGCTGCAAGTTTCTCCACGACAGATCAGACTACAAACATGGCTGGCAGATAGAGCGGGAACTGGAAGAGGGCAGATATGGAGCCAATGGTGAGTTCAGTGGGGGGATTTTACATCATTTGTTTGTGCCTGCTGCATCAGCATTTCCTGAACAATACTGTGCTTTCGTCTAGATGAGGAGAACTACGAGGTGAGCAGTGACGATGAGGATTTGCCCTTTAAATGCTTCATCTGCAGGGAGTCATTTAAGAATCCCATCATCACAAAGTGAGCCTCATTTCCTCTTCTTCTTGACTGTGCAGAACCTTGTTTATTACCGCCCGCAATCTGTTAACCAGTTAAATATCTCCCAGGTGTAAGCACTACTTTTGCGAGGTCTGTGCTCTTCAGCATTACCGCAAGTCCAAGCGTTGCTATGTCTGCAACACTCAAACCAACGGTGTATTCAACCCTGCGAAAGGTAAGTACTGTAGATGCTAAACTACTAGAAATTCATATGACTGCAACTCAATGATTGCCTTCAATCTATTACTTTCCTGTTATTCCAGAGTTGATGGCCAAGATGGAAAAACGCAATGCAGCACTAGACCAGCCACCATCAGATGAGGAAGATTAGAAACATCTGAAATATTGCCCTTATGTGTTTGTCAGTGTAAATTTTGAATAAAAATACTTTTTTTTTTTTTTAGACAACTGCCTCACTGTGTGGTACCATCAAGTTAAAATATTAACGTGAACAATGTTTATTGTTAAAAGTCAAGTTTGACATTTGCAACAATTTGCTTTGCCCTCACTTTCAAATGTACATGCAGACAAAACAAGCACCATTGTAACGTTCACTTCTGACATAAGTAACACACCCAGAGTAAGTTCAAGGAAATACAAACTGCTATGCGCTGAAGGATAAACTAAACTGATGTTATGCTTAACCTCTGTGACAAAAGTGATGTGTAAAGCATGAGATGTAGTTTACACTGTAACACAAGCAGAGAGAGCTAAGTGTGTACATGCTGTTCATTTAGTTGACCCTTGGGACAAAGTCGAAACCTTCCATCTGGTGTAGAGCGGGGCTGAGTGGGCTGTGAGGTCCGGTGTGCACCCTTACTGTGGTCTCGCTAAGCAGATGGGCCACATCAAGTGGACTGTGAATATTTACTACCAACTTAAACATTTGAGAAACTTTTGGGTCTTGGCTCCATCTACTACCATAGATTGTCCTCTGTAACCTCAGTAACATCATGAGGAGTCCTGTTGTGTTTTAGATTGTGTGTGTTAGAGAGAAAGGTCATCAGAGCAGTGCTGATGCCAAGAGTCTGTTTATATGTAGAGACAAAAGTTTGTGAGGAATTAAAACCTGAAGATGGCTACTGGCTTTTAACCTCTGTCTGAGAACAGCAACTCCTTTTAGTTTGTGATTTAAATTATTTACAAGCGGACCGGTACGAAAACAAATCTTGTCCAGTATGCTCAGAAAGTTTTTCACCAGAATACCATGAGCGACTCCCCACCTAGTCCTCCACTGTCAGAAGTCCCAGTCGTCAACCTCCAGGTGGCTGAGACCAGACTCCAGACTGGCCAGTCCAGAGGGAGAGTCCTGCAGCTGGGAGATCTCCAAGCTGGTGATAACAGACACAGGCCGCAACAGCTCAGGCAGCGCCTCGGAAGGCCGGCGTTTGATCTGGGACGGTGAAGAAATAACATTTTGGAGGATAATCATTAAATATTACCTTTTTTAATGTCACCATACAGTAAATGTACAATAACAAAATCTCTCTGTTCTATAAAACCACAAAGTTGTTTTTACCAGAAGTATATTAAGTTACAGGAAACATCCAGAGCTAATTGTATTGGGTTTTAGCTGCTCAGATAAAAGGTTTGTTATACATTGCTAACCACTGGCACATATCCCTCTCCTTCTGCCATCAATTTTGCAAGGCCACTGTCGCTGCCTCTCAGGCTTAGCGACCCCCAAGACGTTTGTGATTGGTTTAAAGTAATACAAACAACCCCCCTGCAATCCCAGAATAGATAAGCAGTGTAGCCAGACCATGCTCCAGTGCTGACACGACGCTGGAGATAAGTATGGCAATGCAAGACTATACCAGTGGTAAAAAAAATAAAAAATAAAGTGCCATGGTAACACATACTAAAATAGTAGGAAAAGCAGTAGTTTTCAGGAGTGATAATGTTAGGATTAACCTGGTATTGTACACACCTGTTTGAAGAAGGGATGGCCAATGAGAGTGGTGGCAGATGGTCTGAAAAGGAAAACAAAGGGAAAAGAGTTAGTGCCTTGAACCGTAATTCTACATGTTCTTCGCTATATTTAAACATGTAGGAAGAGATAGGCCAACCTCTTTTCTGGCTCTCGCTGTAGACATAGCTCGACAAAGGCGTGGAAGTGCGGGGAGAACGTCCGGTTGTAGGGGTGTCCCCCTGACGATGAGGAGGGCTCTCCGTTGGAGTGGCGACCACCACCAGCTCCTGGACACTCGCAGATCCCGGAGTCAGCACCAGAGCGAGACGGTTTCATTGACAGCTCCTCTGGTGGGATAGTGGTAGTGTCCAGTAAACACGGCACTGTTCCATTTAACTTCTCCAGCAACATCTATGGAAGTGAAGTGGATATGGAGGAGTTATTTAACCTAACCTTTGATTTCAGAAAAACAACATATAGACTTTTGCCATTCAATTTAGAAGATACAACCCTTTCATCATCCTTTTTTAATACTGAAAAAGATCATTATTACCACAGTTTGTCTCATCTGTCACACAATTTCTGGCTACAAACAGATAATGTGATGCAGAAGAACAGGTAGGGAGTTGCAAGGTCTTTTCTCACCTGTGTAGCTGGCATGTCTTTGAAGGGCACATGTCCATTGGCCAGTTCACAGGCTGTGATGCCGAGGCTGTAGATGTCTGACCGAGAGTCGTAGCCCTGAAGGTTCTTAGAAAGAAAACAATCACATTTAAAATTGAGTTTACTATTTCACTTCAATTTCATTTAAATGTTTCCCCTAAATGCATCCTATAGCACTGTTACTCTTGAACTTTGGCCATTAGAACAGCATTTCCAAAATTTGTGGACCAGAGGCAAAGACGTGGTATTATCACAGTATTGTCAAATGCTTGATTGTGAACGAATGAAGTGCTGTACCTGCTGCAGCACCTCAGGGCTGAGCCAGGGCAGCACCTTAACGCTGTACTGGGGGAAGTCATGGACAACTCTGTCCCGCTGGCCATGACGGATCAGACTGAAGATGCTCCGTAGACCTGACATGCAGACCTGTCCGTCAGCTGAGATCAACACATGGCTGGCCTTCACACTCCTACACATAACCAAGAACAGTTAAGACACTGACTGTCACACAGACTGGCATGTTGGTTTATTTATGCTGTCAACGTAATAAAACACAATGTATAAGTCCAGAAACCAGCACAAGAAAACACAAAATATTGGGCAGTTTATTGTGTATGAGAGATACTTACTAACCTCCAACTATGCCATAATATCTCCCCAACTAGTTAGTCATGCCAATAACCAAGTAATGCTACAATGGGGATGAACTTGTGCCGCTTTTTTTATTTAGATTGCTGATAACTGTTTGAATACGTTTGTTGCTTGCATTGTTTTAGGTCAAAGTTGACCAAAAATCTCTTCCAGTATCACCCGGGAGGATCTTATGCAACAGCTCCATGGTGTTAATCTATAAAACTTTCAACAAGACCTTCTCCACCCTCTACGACACACAATAAAAATCATTAGTTTGGCTTTCAGTAGAGTGATTTAGTGTCCCATGATGGCATACATACCGTGATACTGTGTTCAATTCCAGGAGAAACGTTTAATATTTCTTGAACTGTTTCCAAACCCATCCAAAATTTTGATTTGGTGAAAAGTAAAATGTGATACAAAAGACATAAAAAAACAAAAAAAACAATGTGGAAGTGTGTCTTACCTGTGCACATATCCCATGTGGTGGATGTATTCAAGAGCTTTGAGCATGCCCAGTAAAATGTATGCAATTGTTAGCTCAGTCATACCATCAGCGAAATGTGTGCAGATCAGATCTCTGGCGGACCCTGAAAGCACCATCAAACACAGATAACCATGAGTTGAAAGCTGTCCTCTATTAGTGCAGGCTATTTTGAAATGTTGTTTAGTATTAACAATACAATACAGGGACAGTTTAAGTGTATTTCTTACCATAAGCCATGAAGGGAGTTATGACCCATAGCTCATTCTCAGCTATGAAGACACTCTTGTAGGGTAGAATACTGGAGTGGTGAAACAACTTCGACACATGAAGTTCGCCCTAGGAGGCAGAGAAAAGGAAACTACACCTTAAGACGACAGGCAGAGGACTGTGAATCTAATTAGGCATAAGAAGGTGAGCAGTAAAGACAGAAAAGTTAATGAGAAGGCCGACACGAGGGTTACATAAGTATTCTCAATGCAGCAGTGAGATGAAAGAAAGGGGATTTCTTTTTAAACAGGAGAGTATGTGAGGAGCTGAGTCATGCCAGAGTGATGGGATCGAGTACTGATGCAGACCTGCAGGTAGGTAACCATGTCATTAGTGCATGGCTCCAAGTCAATCCGTCGGATGGCTACGTGCTCCCCGGTGGGTTTGTATCGAGCCAGGTTCACTGTCATCAAGTCGTCCAAGCCCCGGCCTAAAACACAGACTTCATTTAATGAATTACTCATCTCATTGTTGCACAAGTGTGTTCCAGTCGTTGGGGGACGAGTATTTATGTTTACAAATGCATATCTTGGCAATAGTGCTGTTTAGCTACTGTTCCAAAACTATATTGCCAAAGTGAAAGAATAAAATGTGTACCATTTAGACAGCATTCACTAAAATCTTTTTATAAAAAGAGTATGTCACAAGAGACTGTACTTTAGCTAATACTAATATAATATATTACTACTACTAATACCTTTCTGCTAACAGAAAAACTGAATGAAACGTATGTGTCTTGAAATCAATACACGCAGCCCAGTCCGGCTGTGACTTAGCCTTTACATACCGATGACGGTGAGGAGCTCGTAGGAGCTGCTGTCAGGGAGGAAGCTGCCCATGGTGTCCCGACGTGGGAGGGGGGTCAGACTCTCCTGGCTGTCCTCATGGGCCTGAAGGTAGAGGGGAGGAAACACGAGTGACTGAAGATGGGCTGTGACACATGACTTCACTAACTACAGTGCAGGACTGTGTTAAAGAACTTGTAAGTGACTACCGGAGGGTTGGTCATACACTACCGTTCAACAGTTTATAATCTCCTGCCACAGAAGCTTGATTGTGTACAGTCCGATGTCTGAGAGACTAAGCTATACTTTTGAATAGTATTTGATGTTTTTAGGTTGTAGAAAGTCCTCTTTACAAGTATGTATAAAGGGTTTGTTACATGGAGAACAAAACGCTGTTCAATGGTTTAATGAAACAACTGACAGGGCAGAAAGACACAAAGATCCCTCTCAACAGTTGAATCAGAATGGAAGAAATCAGCGGTCATTGGGAAAATCAACTGGATGCTTAGAGTCAAAATGTGTGCACATTTAAATAAGAACAAGTTCCCGTTCAAGTGGCAAGTGCACATTAATGCCGCCTATAACAGGCTGGAATTAACTGGTAATGTGTTGCTTCAGTAAAACTGTTCTTCAGACTTCACAAAAGAAATAGGTTAGTCTAGGGCCAGTACTATTGGAACAGGATCAAGGAATACTAGCTGAACATACTATGGACTAACAAATCCCGGTTTAAACCTCTTCAATCGAAGCACGGAGTAGACTGCAGGGGGCCCAAAGAAAAACGCACTTACTCAACATTAAGAGTCAAATTGCACTGTTGTCCTTCATTAATGAGAACGCTTTTCTGGTATGAAAAACAAATCCAAAATCCAAGTTCCAACAGTATTCTCCCCAGACATGTAACACTGTGGGGACATGGACTAAATGGAAGTTTTAATCATCTAATACGTCTTCTTGTCAGACCAAAAATATTTCAAATGTAAATAACACATTTGCTGTCTTAATTATACTGTTTTTTACATCTGTTAAAATATTATTTAAAGAAAGAAAACATCAATATAACAGCTGATTCCAAACTTTTGAACGGTAGTGTAAGCAGGTATTGTGAGAACTGTTAAAACATCACTAGAGGACGGGCGTGGAGGTGTGTTATCAAGGTTCGTTAGCGTGACCCCTGGCACTAACCAAAAAAAAAAAAACTACAATTTGTAAACATTGGTAACACATACTGGCAAAACCCATCATTGAACAAACATTTAGTGAATACAAGTGCCAACTGTCGGTCTAGTAATTAAAAAATATTCCAATACTGTAGATGCCCTCAATATAAACCTGTGTTGTTTTTATAGCAAATGACAGTTACAATTCATCAGTATTGGTGAAATAATAATAGCAGATAAAGTATTGCTTCTATAATAATAATAATAATAATAATAATATTAATAATAATAATAACCGAATAGGAAATACAGAATCCCACAGTGTGGTCTACACATAAGTAGCCTGTGTTAGCTGCATCACAAACACAGGCAGAAAAAAGTTAATATTCTTGGCAGTGAGGACTCCTGATTTTCATCAAGTTTTGCTCTTCAAGTGATGGAAATGGACAGATTGCATTAGCAAGCTGTGAAGGCAAATGAAGGCAAGCTGAATGAATGTTTGGATTGTTTCCATAGTGACTAGAATGAAGCTGCACATTCAAAATCAGAATAGTGCACTTCCTTAAACATAATAGTATCCTAAAGACCGGAAGTAAGATCAGACACAGAACTCTGAAAATATCCAACCAAGAGTAGCTCCAGTTCTCTGGATGTGAAGCCAAACAATGCCTTTTGCCATATTTATACTACTGTAGCTTTATAGACTTTACATTAAAACTGGCATGACGGCAAAGCCAAACAATGCTGTGGTGGCCATCGGGTAAGGGAACATCTGTAAATGTTGATCTAATCACTGTACGCTGTACAAACTGCCATCGTGATCAGATTCAGAAGGGGTTGCCATGCATTGCTAGAGCTCAACACATGGAACTCCATCCATCTAGAGGCTGAGGGACACAGTGTCTGACATCCAAGTGTGACACAGGCAGTCATCATCGCCATCAACTCAACAGACCGTCAGCACTGACAGCAGTGTCAAAACCCTTAACACTCACAACACAAAATTAGACTCTTATTAAGGTGACACCAAAATTCAAAACAGTGCAGTTATCTGGAGCGCAGCATTTTACAGCACACAGAGGACTCAGACAGGACTTTTTAGATTAGACTTAATTATTCTCTTCCTATTCCACTGGTGAGTGATGTGACCTTCTGACCTATGAGCAAGTAAAGCGTGTGTCGTGAACTAGACACCCATGCATACATACATGTGCAAAGCCTCAGTGTGCCCACATACACATGCATGCACGCCCATACACAAAGGGCAGATGGGGGATGATGATGACAGGAGTACCACACTTACTTTCCTGTGAGAGAGTCCCTGAGCTTGCTCTGGGGTAGAAAAACCACATCAATGACATAAAGACATGTACAAACACAAAACAAGAGAAGGATCCGTGTTTAGAACAGCTCTTGAATCGGGAAGTGCAGCATCTGGCAGTGGGAGTTTGCCGCATGTTGCAGAATTTGATAGACAACCGGTGATGGTTTCCCTGCCACTTCCAGGTTTTGTCTGAACCAGCACCTTTGTCCTAGGTGGCCACCCACAAAGTGACACATCATCATCAAGTCAGTTAGTTTTCATGATAACTTATTGGATAATGAACTGCAAAAAAAATCTCACCCCAGTAAACTGCTAACATCGGCATAACAAACTTAATATAATATTTTATTACTAAAGCAGACGGAAAAAAAAAGAAAAACAATCCAGCTAAACCCTGCAGGTTCTTCCCAAATACAATGCAGCAATGACAAGACAGCACAGCCATATGAGAAATGATACACTTCAAAAAGCATGCAACCTTGAGCAATAATCAGCCAGCAAGACAATTAGAAAAGAATTAAAGCACCCCAGAACACGAAAGCTTTAATTATGTGCCAAAAATTATACTAATTATTAATTAGGAGAAACATTACACTTAAACAGATAATCAAACCACCGATTAACAGCCACAAATGGAATGTCTCTACGCTTCAGGTTGATTGGAAAAGGTTTCGTTATTGTATTTGCTCAAACTAGTTCCTAGAGAAGCCCTTCTGGAGCCGAGCTAAAGGTGTAAAACTAATTAAAGCAGTAAGTATCCCGTTCTGAATAGTTATGGTATTCACGGGTTCAGGTACAATGTCAACCATTTTTTCTTTGTTTTTCTACAACTGTGTGAAGGTAAGTGTAGCTATGGTGGTCAAAGGAACCACCCCACAATGAAACAATTGGCAAAATGTGTCAGCAGGAAGATCTATGGCCTGCTGATCACTAGAGGGTCTTTGGAAGGGTTTCATACAGAGTGTAGAATTTATCAGCCAGAAACCTTGTATCCCCATATTTTGTCATAAATCAATGCTATCCCCTTTACGTCGTTCTTTGGGTTTTACAAATATTTAACTAGTGACAAAGCGATTTCCTCAGAGGTAAATAGCTCCACAAAAGTTTTTTTCTCTCTTCCAAATAGCCTTTTTTCATTCCCAACAAAGCAAAGATTTGTTGTGAGTGGTCTACAGCCCTGGTACACAACATATAGCCACAAAATATAGGGCAAAACTAAGCCCCAGCGCATTTATTAACTATTGTCGATATTATAGATACTCACCCATGTTTTCTACTGTGACAAAAAATATTACGCACACGCTGTCAGAACAAAAGTGAAAAGCTACCGGGTGTGAAATGACTACGTGACAGTCTTTGCCTCTAACAACCCGCTTGTCTGATACTCTGGTTGAAGCAAAGGTGTCCTGCTGCTGCTGCTGCTGTACAGAGGTCAGCATTTCAAACTCCTTTAGGCTGGTTATTGTGCATCATGCAGCAGATGATAGCACTATATGGATGTTTACTCTACCACCAATTACATGTAACAGTTGATTAAGATTCTTCTCCTACTGGACTGCTATTGTTCTGCCCTTCATGATACTAATTCAATTAATTTTAATTGTATTTATAGTATCAGATCATAACAAGAGTTATCTCAAGACACTTTAAAGATGGAGTAGGTCTAGACCACACTCTATACTATACAAAGACCCAACAATTCCAGTAATTCCCTTTGTAAACTATGTAGGAGATACACTAGCCCACGCAAAAACATGTATATCTTATTCATAATTACCATTGATGTATATGTTTTTCCAGTCTCAGCTCATATTTATAGTCATTTTCATGATAGCACCACACAGAGTATGAGAGCAACACAGAGCACACTTTGTTGTCTATTTATCTGAAGAGCCAAATGTTCTGACTAAATTCAGATGTTATTTCTCAATAAAGCAAATGTGGTTAAACACATGAGTTACCACAAGAGGTAACGTTTGAATTAATTAGGTATGATGGCAAATTAAAAATATTTGACAGCCAAAAACAAGTAGGCAACCTTTTCACACATTCACAAGAAGCATTAAATAAAATGGCCATTTTCTAAAATTATTGTAGCAAACAGCGACAATAAAGCAGTAACACTTCAGACGGGTAACAAATAAGTGGTTTACTGGATTGAAAGCTTTCAAAATAATGAATTAAGTAATTCTAGGAGGACATCTGAGAAGCAGAGCAAAGCTGCAACTAGAGCAGAATGTTGTTTTCTGTTTGTGCTCATGAAGGGCCTAGTGTGTCTACTGTGTGGGAATGTTGAAACATTTGGTTTCTCAGTATGCATTGGACCTCACCTCCAAATAACTCCAAATCCCGCAGGCTCTCCACACTCAGTTTCTCAGATACCCAACGCTGACAGACACAGAGGGTTAACAGCAGACATGGAGAGAAGAGAGAAAATGCAAGCAAGAA
>NC_048421.1:16427578-16467173 GCF_013103735.1 Etheostoma cragini
TCTGAAGTCTCTTCCCTAAATTTCAGCCTTGGTGCAGAATTACCGCCACTAGAGCCAGTCACACAATGAGCTTTCCTTAGTTTGTACCCAGGACTCGGTTTACACCTAACGCCATTTCTAGCCCCTGGGAGACCGTAGGCAGGCTGGGAGAACTCATATTAATGTTAAAAAAACTCATAAAGTGACATTTCCATGCCATGGGAAAGAGAATATCACAGAAAGCTCAATTAAAACAAAAGCCTAGCAATCCTTTCTTGTCTGAAGAGAAGTGATTGAGTAAAAAGACAAACTGATTTCTCTGTCCCTGTTTATGAACTTTATACAGATAACATTACTGTCTTGTCATGATAACAATAGTGGTTGGCTGGTTGCAATGAAAGCTGTCATATGATGACACGGTAATTATATATGTCAGATTTCTATGAAGGTAAATATAGTGCAAATGTGAGAGCTTGTAGAATACGATATGAGAACTTGCAAAACAAAGAATCTGTAAAAATATTCACACACGTAATCTGAATTTGAAGTTACAGAGAAAAAACACACAAGAGCTTGCAAAAAAAAAGAAAATCTGAACTTGTAAATTGAAATTTGCACTTGTAGAAAATGTTCACACACCTGTATTCTGAATGTAAAGTCACAGAAAACATATTCACAAATGTGTAGATGGATATTTACATGAACACAATGACAGCTGCAAACTTGTAATGTAACATTTAATCCTATAATTTTTTTTTACTCTGGTTCATTTCCATCATAACCAACTCACATCCTATTAAATCTGTCACTGCTAGGTCACATATGCCCTCTCTCGCATCACGAAACGGTGAATCTGCACGCCTCAACTTTTACAACACTTTTGGTGATACATTTGAGGCAAAACTAATTTGTACCTGTGGAGCTCTGAGCCAACAGAACAGGGAAAGCAAGGTTTCTATTGCCAGATGAGGGACAACTCTGTCCGACTTATTAATGTAGCATGGAAGCTTGGTGGAATAGCAAGCTAGTGTGAGCCAACTAACCAACCAGCTCGCTTCTAAAGGAATCCCTTATAATTATCTAAACTCTTTTTGAACAGTCTAACTGAAACACTGGCGGTGAGCTCCAGGTCCTGCAGCCACACGGATTCATAGATTTCCCTTATAGGGATTAGGTTGCTCTGAAAATATTGATTAAAAACATACAAGTACTGTAGATTAAACCCTAGATCTAAGATTAAACCCTAGATCTAAGATTAAATTGAATCCTTAAATTGGCCTAAATCTAAAATAGGAGGTACCTGGAAAACACTTACAAGAAAAGACATGGATCCTCTTGAGTGTGTTACACGCAAAAACAGGTCCAGGGAATACCTGTGAAGACAAGTGAAAAAATTGTGAAGTAGAAGATGTCTTCATTTGGTCTCCCACAGCTGGGGACAAAAGCCACACGTGGTTGGTCAATCATATCAGAATCTTTAATAAATGCATCCCAAGGCGTACACTGTTACATACTTAACAAAACACAAAATTAAACCAAACAACAAAACAAATACTAAGAAACATACTGTATAGTACATCAGACATTAGGATGAGTAGCTGCAGTGTAATCAATGTAATCACTCACAATCACATTCCAGGCCTAGTTGATGCAGATGCATTGAGGCCTACTCAGGACCTAAATTCTGATATAACAGTAACAAAAGAGTGCTGCAGTCTGTTTATAAATCGTCTGTTTAATAGCAAAAGCTGATATCCGTTAAATAATATATGACAGGGGTATGATGTAATATCACCAGCCAGATACAGGGGTCTTTTATTATACATATTTTGAAAACTTGATTTAAGCGTTTGATGCACAGATAAATAGCAGTTTAGCCAGTTTAGCTTTGAGCTGAATGGAGACAACTGATTCCATACAGCATAGCATAACTTATTATAGACTGGAAAAACAATAAAAGAATCAGTGTGTTTGCTCCAAATGACCTCAGTCTCCTAAGAAAGGAAATACGTTGTTGTATCTTACTACATATATAATCCAAATTTGCATTCCAAGATAAATCAGCATAGATGCCTGAATATTCAATTTTTTTCAATTTGTGTGTTATGGACAGCCGCTGGTAGAGGTTTAGAGTCACAGGGAGACCACCAATTATTTGTACAATAATGATGAATGCTAGGATCCTCTTCAGTGCATAACAAAGACAACAGTGTGATGTCATTTGAAAACCTAAAAAAATGTATCAACTTTATAAGCATCTGTATACATTATGAAGGGTACCTTGGGTGTTCCTGATTCACTAACAATGGAAGTTGGACTATTTCTGATCCAACTTTCAGGGCGCCATCCTATGGGGCAGACCCCCTACTCTTACATCTCTCCAAAATAATAATAAATTAATTGATTTTATATAGCGCTTTTCATGGACTCAAAGTCGCTTACATTAATGCATGTGAATAGGTCCTGTTTGTGCATGTGTGTAATCTGGGTGTAATCTGGGTCTGGGTGTGTGTGTGTGTGTGTGTGTGTGTGTGTGTGTGTGTGTGTATATTTAAGTAAAACGAGTGAAAAAAATATTTCCCCTTCAATGTATTCTACTCTATGTATGTACTCTATTTGGAAGAAATAACTGGTAACATTGAATCAGGTGAGGATTAACCTTTAGTTGAATCCTCTTTGTCGAAGAGAGTGGTTATCATTACTACTCTTTAGAATTGTATTATTGAATAAATATGTCCTGGCATATGTAGAACATTGATATTTTAAAATGTAAGTGATCCTTAGTGAAATTACATGTGTTTTAGCACATAAGCAAACATGTTAACTTGTCATGCCTAAGGCGTGTTATGCATACAGTGGCTTGATTAAGTGTACACACCCATGCAAAAGTTGATTAAAAAGAGGAATAAAAAAACATCTTTTGGAAATTGATCTTAATGCCTTAATTCAAACAATATAGGGAAATCCAACCTTTAAAGGACAGCAATTCTCTTTGTGAATGAATAATGTATTGAAAATAAATAAATGTTCTTCCTTAAAATACAGGGGGCATAAGTATACACACCCCTATGTTAAATTCCAATAGAGGCAGGCAGATTTTTATTTTTAAAGGCCAGTTATTTCATGGATCCAGGATACTATGCATCCTGATCAAGTTCCCTTGGCCTTTGGAATTAGAATACCCCCCCCCCCCCCCCCCCCCCCCCCCCCCCCCCCCCCCCAATCATCATCACATACCCTTCACCTATACATAGAGATAGGCATGGGGTACTTTCCATAAGATTATCTTTCAAGGCAAATTAAACCAGCTATTAAGCTAACTGAAATAAAACCATGCCAATCTCTGTCCTTAAAAAGGTTGGATTTTTCCAAATCTTTTGAATTAGGGCAATAAGATCAATTTCCAATTTTATTTTACTCTTTTTATTCAACTTTGCATGGGTGTGTAAACGTATTCTAGCCACTGTATACGTTATTGAAGTGATTATTAAACCTTATATAGTAAAGTTAAATCCACCAGCCAGGTAATCTCTCAGTTGTGCTGGCTTGGACTCTGACTGATTATTTCTTTATTAATGCTTATGTGGGGTTGAAAGCAATCAGCATGCACGCTCGAAAAATAGTGGTTAAAATGCAAACACAGAGATGCTGACTTCCAACGATAGCAACCGCAGCAATCGGAACAGACCAAGCAAAAACAAATCACTAATTTCTATTAAAATCGTCACACAAGTACAGCTCAGTTCTTGCTAATGGCTCGCTAAAAAATGCGCAGGGATAGCAATAGTAGATCACAGTTAGCTAAAGCAGCTACCTTGACTTATTTTAGCAACAAGAAATGCATTATTTATCGAGTTAATAACTTACCTATAAAATGTTTAGAACAGCAATGCCTGGTTAGAGTTCTATTAAATTTTATGACAACATGTTCAGCTAGCCATCCTCTCCAGCGAGATGTTGTTGGCAGTTCTCCACTACGCTTTGGTTGATCGTCGTCGCACTGTAACGACAAGCACTTTGCGCGCACAGATGACGTAAGCACCGCTTGCTCTACTGAAAACACTGGAGCGTTTACTGGCATCAGAAAAAGGTAAATAAACCCTGTTTACCACTGTTACGAAAAAATGGATACATTCAGTCAACAAATAATGTTATCGTTTACCGGTTGTCATATGCAGCCCAGCTACACTAAATTCACGGTATTGACCCCAGCCTCGCACACCCCCAACTCGGCCTCATTTTGCGGCCTTGAGCTAGCTAATGCTAACGTTATGTGTAGATCATCGTGGCCAATGTTGTCGTGTTATCAAGTTACTGTAAATCTAATAAACCGTCCTAAGCCAGAAATTAAATCATAATGTTGTGTCTTTTTTCCGCCGTGTAACCATAATGGCTAATTAGCTAGTTTGATGTTACCGCGGTGACGTCAGTTTCCGAGCATGAGAACGTTATCTTCTGCAAAGTACAACTTAAATTATGCCTGATTAATGTAATATTGTTTTTTTGGTAACATGCGTTTAGCCATGGACGTGAGTTGAAATGTCTTCTCACATCTACATAGGTATGACTTGTAGCTATGCACACACTATGTTGTTAAGCTAATGCTACGCTAACGTTGCTACGTTGGAGGTAATGCAAGTCAATAAAAACCTATTCAAAGGTTTTTTTTCTGTGAGGTTGCTAGCTAGTTAAGTCGTTCTTTTTGGTTAGTTGCAGTTCAAGTTAATGACAGTCAGGGTTAATCACTTGGCCTTTGACTATCAATGGTAAACAAATGTAAAAACTGAAGTAATAACAGAAAACCATAGGCAACATTAAGTCTGCATGTGTCCCCAACCCACCATATACTAAAGTCTGCTGTTTCTCAATCGATAGCATGTACAACATGAAAACCTCAGGAGAGGTTAGCAAAGTTGCTACCCTATAAGATATTGAAAAATCAAGAAGTTGTACAGTTTTTTATTTAGCTAATTAAGATGTTAAGTTCCCATGACAGGAAAATTTCACTTTATGAATTTTTTTAACATTGATATGAGTTTACTCAGCCTGCCTATGGTCCCCCAGTGGCTATAAATGGTGATAGATGTAAACCAAGCCCTGCGTATCCTGCTCTGCCTTTGAGGAAATGAAAGCTCAGATGGGCTGATCTGGTATCTTGCTCCTTATGAGGTCATAAAGGGGCAAGGTTACCTCCCCTTTATCTGCTTTACCTGCACAGATAATTTGGCCCACCCACGAGGGAAAGACATCATGGCTTTCAAATAAGCAAAGTGGCAGTTGGTCAAGGCCACACGCCCAGCCTCCACCTTTCCCCCCTTCTCTCTTCCTCAAAAGCTACATCTCAGAAATGGCACATACTGAGGAAAGTTCATTGTGGGACTGGCTATAATTCTGCACCATTTATACAGTATTAGGGGACCACTTAAGTCTATACAAAACCATCCAAGGATCACAATGTCATGGGACCTTTAGGGGAGGAAAAGTCTCCTATTTAGCATATTTATTTATTTTAGACTTACAGTATTGATATCGTGGATAACCAGAAATCAGAATGCCATACTGTTGTTGTTTTTTTTGGCTGGACCATGGGACCAGGTCTTCAACATAAAACTTGGTCACTGAGTGATGAAGTCAGCAAGGCCAAGAACCTCTGAGCGACACTGGCACCTCAGTGGCAACCCTGTGGCAGGCAGGACCTGTTGAGCTAAGCAACACCACAGCAATCTGTCTGCAAATTTATCCCAACTTTCACATTTTCCCAGTAGCAGTGATCATACAACACAAACATATTTTCTTACTTTTTCCTATTGGAATTCTTGCAGGCTTTCCTGCATTTTGCGTCTCCCAAAATGGCAAATATAACGTTTTATGTGATAAATTAATGTTTTGCAGTATAAGTTTATTACAAACAATTTATAGTTGTTTCTGAGAACTTTTTTTTTAATACTATATATACTACCTGTCCTCCAACACTCTTTCATTCTGTCTTTAATATTTTGAATATAACAGTAACTATAAAGAAATACTGAAAATACATTAGGATAAAATGCAATTCAAATTCAGGATATAGTGATTTAGGATCATAGTGTCCTGAGCCTCTCAGTGTGGCCTGGTGCATCTGGTACCTTCTTCCCGATCTCAACAGGAAGAAAAGGCTGTTAGCCAGGTGGTTTGGATTTTAAAGATTATTCTAGCCTTTTTCTTGCAACGCTTGGTGTAAATGTTCTTTTAGGCAGGGTAGGGCCCCGCCTGTTGTGTGTTCCGTTGAAGAAAAACACTGCAGGGCCTTGCAGTCCTGTTTGGTGCTGTTTCCGTACCAGGCAGTGATGTTCCCCTGAGATGAAACAGTCTCTGCCTTGCCTTCCTCACCATTACTCATTACTGTATGCAGTGCCCCGGTCAGACTCTCTGGTACTCGAAGCTGTCCACCCTGAGTGAAGTTCCTTACCTGCTTTTAACCAAAGTCCATAATCATCGCTAGTCTTGCTGACATTCAGGAGTAGGTTGTTGTCCTGAGACCAGCAGGTCAGGCTCTCTACTTCTTTCACGTGGGCCTGTTCATTGTTGTCTGTGATCAGGACCACCACAATTGTGTTGTCAGCCAACTTGATGATGGTGTTGGAGTCAAAAGTGGCTATAAAGTTGTGTGTGTACAGAGAGTACAGCAGTGGACTTTAAACACGTCCCTGGGGGGCTCCGACTGTTGACAAGCTGACAAGCTTTTCCCATGATTGTGACAAGTGCGAAGTCATGTTTAATTGGTAGTGCCTTCAATAAAGAAACAAGATTTGGTGTAATAACAGAGGTATCTTAAAGGCTTGTTCCGCCCTATGTTTTCACAGCACAACCATGAACTGGAACAAAGGTGGTCCGGGTGTGAAGCGAGGGTTTGGGTTTGGAGGCTTTTCCCTTGCAGGGCGAAAAGAGGAACCCAGCCTTCCTCAGAAATCTCACACAACATTTGGAGGTGCTCCAGGATCAAGTGGATATGGGAGGGGCCAGCAGCTCCCATCGTTCTACAAAATAGGGACAAAAAGAGCTAATTTTGATGAGGAAAATGCGTGAGTATTACATCTCTCCCATACATATGTATACAATTCAGTTCAGTTTAGCCCCTTGTCAGTGTATAAAGTGATTTTTGGTATCAAATATTTAGAAAACTTTGTCATTTTCAACAAGGTATTTTGAAGATGATGAGGAGGAATCCAGCAGCAATGTGGATCTGCCGTACATCCCAGCTGAGAACTCACCCACACGGCAGCAGATGCAGTCTGGTGGCGGGTCAGACAGTGAAGATGACCCACTGGATGCCTTTATGGCAGAGGTTGAGGTGAGAAGAGAATTACAGTTCGGTAGAGAAGTGGCAAACTACAATATCCTTCCAAATGCTTAATCTGCGGTTTGCTCTAACATTCTTGTTTTGTTTTCTCCTCCAGGACCAAGCAGCTAAAGACATGAGGAAACTGGAGGAAAAGGAAAAGGAGAAAAAGTCAGCCAAGTAAGATTCAAATGTGCTCAAATATTTTCATTTGTTTGATTTTTAGTCACTTCTGAGGTCCTTAAGTATGTGCTTAGATTTCAATTTGACCTTAAGGGGAAAGAAAATGATTGCCCAACATGAATTATTATTTTGTGAGCAAAAATTATTAATAAGCCCACTAATTTCAGATGATCATGTTAATTTGTATACTCCTGTACTATTCACTGTCTTAACTACCAGTAGCAATTTGGCAAATGCAGACACTATATCTTAAGTTTTTTAAATTTCTGGCACAAAGCATGTCACATACAGCAATGTTTTGCTGGCTTAATAAATATCCTCAGGTAAGCACTGACCTCAGTCATAATGGGATGTGGGCTGTCTTGGGTGTATGAACGAGCCGCAGGGAAGTTTTTTTTTTCTCCGCTTGTCATTTCAGGGGTATTCGTGATGACATTGAAGAAGAAGATGAACAAGTGAGTGAGCCCTCCAAAGTTCTTCATCCACTACATCGTTGATCAGAGGTCTTCAGACCAAACATTCTCTAAATCTACCCTCTCTAGTGTTATAAAGCCCCCCTGCCTTCCCATGTATTTGACCATGCAGGTTGCATTTAGGGTTATTGTGATGGAGTTGCTTTTCTTGTGTAGAATATTCTTGTTTAGAAAGTATTACAAAATTTAAAAAAAGCATGTTAACATCAGGAAATGTCATATGATGATATCAGATTGTGAATAGCAAGCTGTCCTTCTGTTGAGCTGAATGTCTCCTGTCAGTTACTGGTGCCTGGACGCTGTGGTAAGCAGCACGCCGGCTCAATTTTACCTTGAAATGCTGTGCTCTCTGCAGGAAGCCTACTTTCGCTACATGGCAGAGAATCCCACAGCCGGGCTGACCCTAGAGGAGGAGGATGAAAACATTGACTATGACAGCGACGGTAACCCAATCCCTTCTACAACCAAGAAAATAATCTTGCCGCTTCCTCCCATTGACCACTCTGAGGTACAGTTAACACTACTGATTGAGCACAGACAGTTTTACTTGTCTCAACAATGGATCACCATTTTGTGTCTTTAACGTGTGTCATGTTTTTCCTATAGATTGATTACCCACCCTTTGAGAAAAACTTCTACATTGAGCATGAAGAAGTCAGCAATCTGAATGGAACCCAAGCTTTAGAGTTAAGGCACAAACTGAACCTAAGGGTAAGTCTGGGATTCATGAACACAAGTATATAAATGTTATAGGTCTGAAATGATACACGTATCATATTTGTTACTTTGATTCAGTTATTTGTGTCAGATTTTGTAGCAATACTTACTGCTATTTGGAGACACTTCATCATGTGTAAACTGTCATCATCATAATTGTTTTAAATGTCTTTAAATTTGTTCTATGTTTTGTCTTTTTTCAGGTATCTGGTGCTGCCCCTCCAAAACCTTGCACTAGCTTTGCCCACTTTAACTTTGATGAGCAACTAATGCACCAAATCCGCAAGTCTGAGTACACTCAGCCCACACCGATTCAGTGCCAGGTAATGCTGCACGTTTATGTTAAATGGAAGTGTTGCCAATATTCAACCAACTTTGTACCATAATAATGCTGGTAGTATGTGTAGATGAGCTATGTTAAACTTCCCTCAATTTTACCAGTGCCCAGTCCTCCCAACTCACAGGCCAGCAGAAAAACGCCAAATGACGCAGCTGCTCAAACTACAGCTTGTTCTTCCACATGCAGATACAAATATTATAGAAGCAGATTGAGAGAGACAGCTGCCTTTCTCTCTTGCTCTCAAACTCAGAACAAAGTCAGATTAAACTCTAAAAGTAGACAGTGCTGATCAAATATAAACCCCAAATGTGGTTATGGTACTGAATATATTGTTTCCTAAAATGTTTTTAGAAACATATTTCAGTGCACTGTTTGGCTGAAATTTAAGAGTTTGGAAACAGCAAGAGAGCTCCTTCCAGATTCCATATTTTAAAAACCTAGGCAAAAAAACACCCAGAGGAAGTGGTAAAACTAGGCAGCTCAAATCAAATGTCAATCAATTATCTGGTAATGTATTCCCTATGTCTCGCCTGAAATGTTTTCAGACACAATGTTTTAGCTTACCATTTAACTGTTAGACAAGGTTGCTCGTTACCAGCCCACCGCCCCGTTGATTCTGGGACGTGCTCGTCACCCACCGGTGGACAATGCATTCTGGTAGTTGTATGTTTTGTCCTTTTTTGAGTAAAAGGGTCTAGTGCATAGACAGCCTAGGATACTGAAAAGACCCTCTTGCCAGCAGAGCAACACTGTTTTCATGTTGTAACATAGTTTAATATCAAATGTTTTTTATAATGATTTCATGAAGAATCTTTGTTGTTTTTGCTCTCAATCTGGGTTTTAGGGTGTGCCCATAGCTCTGTCTGGACGTGACATGATTGGAATTGCAAAAACTGGAAGTGGTAAAACTGCAGCTTTTATCTGGCCCATGCTGGTTCACATCATGGACCAAAAGGAACTGGAGGCAGGAGAAGGGCCCATTGCCGTCATTGTGTGTCCCACCAGAGAACTTTGTCAGCAGGTGAGAAATGGGAAGGGACTGGGTCAGACCTTGTGAACGTATAGAGGATATTTGCTGTAGTGTTAAAGTAAACATTGTTAAGCGAGTTGTTCCACTGATGTGTGTCACATTGCCAGATCCATGCAGAATGTAAGCGTTTTGGGAAAGCCTACTCTTTGCGTTCTGTGGCGGTTTATGGAGGAGGCAGCATGTGGGAGCAGGCCAAAGCTCTGCAGGAGGGAGCAGAGATTGTTGTGTGCACTCCGGTAAGAGAAGAGACAACCAGCTTTTGTCTTTGACCTCCCTGCCAAGAATAAAACTCACGCCCCACTGCTGCAACGAATGAGATATTGTTGGTGTTTTCACAGGGTCGTCTGATTGACCACGTTAAGAAGAAGGCCACGTCCCTGCAGAGAGTGTCATACCTGGTGTTTGATGAGGCAGATCGCATGTTTGATATGGGCTTTGGTGAGTTGGCATTATCAGTGCTGTGTCAGAGATGTTCAAACCTGTTTTGTGCACTGTAGCTTATTTCTCTTTTCCCTTTCAGAATATCAGGTTAGATCTGTTGCTAGCCATGTCCGCCCAGACAGACAGAGTAAGTAGGTTTCCTTAGGTATTACGTGTTTCATTGTCATAGATGGCAAGGCTTCAGAGCTATTTAAAAAAAAATATAATTCTCAATGTGATTTCCTTCTCAGCCCTTTTGTTTAGTGCAACTTTCAGAAAGAAAATAGAGAGACTGGCCAGAGACATCTTGGTAGATCCTATTCGTGTGGTGCAGGGAGACATTGGAGAGGTATGCTGCATCATACATATCTGCAAACAAACTTTAAAGATGTAGCTACACTAAGAGATCGATTAATCCTTGTTCACTGTGCCTCAAATTCCCAAAACACAAATTCAAGTCTCCAAAATGAAAACCCAGTTACAATACTCTTAATTAGGGCTGCTCGATTGTGGATAGTGTCCAGTGTATAATCTGTTAGTGGTCTTTATCTCACAGAAAGAGTCTTTGGATCAGAATAAAATCTACTGTGTTGATTCAGCTTTTACAGATACCACACATAACTTTACACAGCTAATGAACAATTCCAGATACATAAGACAATGTGCATCTCACATGACATTTTCACTCCCTATGACCACTACTAGCCTACTGTCATTACTAAACATTGTGCCAAAATATGAACAATAATGTTGCCCTCAGTGGGCATATTTACTAGCTACCTAAGAAAAAATCCAGCACATAGACGGTACCTTCGAATAACGTTACGTGACATGTTGAACTAAATGCTGAGGGAACCTTACTATGTTTTTTCATGTTGGTTTTGAGTGGTAGGCCTATGAACCCCTCCGAAACTGAAAAAGTTTTAAACAGTAAGTGAATACGTAATATCAAATGATAATACAGCGTGTCAGGGGAATACAGCGTCTACTACAGCGGGGGGGGGGGGGGGGGGGGGGGGGGGGGGGGGGGGGGGGGGGGGGCAGAGGCAGAAGGACCACATGGTTAGCTAACGTTAACTTTTCCCACACAACAGAGTTGGATTTGCCTTTTTTTGCTCACCAAACACTGCTGTGGGTGCCCTCCTTCTGCCATCTTTACCTGCGCTGAGTTTTTAAATTCCAGCGGATAATAGACACACAAATTGCCCCCCCTGACTGCTGAGAGATGTTATGGCTTCTGGAGGGGTGGATGTGCACGTGTGGATGTGCGCATGCATGTATCATTCAGAATACAGGCAGAATAAAAGTTTTCTTGCAAAACAATCATTTTTTTCTTGATTATAGTATTTTGGTGATCGTTGGGACCTGAAATTGAAATTGAAATTCAATTAATTCCACAGCCCTACTCTTAATTTAATGTTTTATTGACCATTTTAAAACTTACAGTCACTGTTTTATAGGTACAAATAATTTTCTTCTGGTAAAATATTGAGGTAGCAAAAATTTTATGTTTTTAGGTGTACAGTATTTACACTTTCTATAAAGTGTAATACAATTTTGATGAAGACACGATTAAACATGCAGATCCCATGTTTTAAGTGACTTACTTCTCTGACCAGGCCAATGAGGATGTCACTCAGATGGTGGAGATGCTGCCCAGCTCGACAGATAAATGGGGCTGGCTGACTCGGCGGCTGGTCGAGTTCACCTCCTCCGGCTCAGTTCTCATCTTCGTTACCAAGAAGGCAAACTGTGAGGAACTGGCTACTAATCTGATCCAGGAGGGCTACAGCCTGGGCCTCCTACACGGAGACATGGACCAGAGTGAGAGGAACAAGGTCATCAGCGACTTCAAGAAGCAGAACTTGCCTGTTCTGGTGGCCACTGATGTAGCTGGTGAGTACAAGAGGAGGTGGTGAGGGAAATGGGAGATGTTTTCTCCCTCCCATTTCTTTCCCTCCTTGTTGCTTTCCATTTCAAACATTTGTAACAGTTCAGTCTACTGTACATCAAGAGCCAAGTATCAAGATATAGTATCAACACTTCCCTGTTTGCATTCCTCTGCAGCTCGTGGTCTGGACATCCCATCCATTCGCACAGTGGTGAACTACGACGTGGCACGAGACATCGACACGCACACGCACAGGATTGGTCGAACTGGTCGCGCTGGAGAGAAGGGTGTCGCCTACACTCTCCTCACCAACAAAGACACCACGTTTGCTGGCGACCTTGTGAGAAATCTAGAAGGAGCTAATCAAGCCGTTTCCAAAGAGCTGATGGATTTAGCCATGCAGGTGAGATAAATATGTCAAAGAATAAAAAATAAAAAAAAAGCTGTAAAGTAAATTTGAATATTTTCAACTTTGGCTTCTTCAATTTTATTTCCCAGAATCCCTGGTTCAGAAAATCACGTTTCAAGGGTGGTAAAGGAAAAAGGATGAATATTGGTGGAGGTGGTCTTGGTTACAGAGAGAGACCAGGACTGGGGGCCGAAAGTTCTGTGAGTAACTAATACCACACTGCTTTATTCTGCACTTATATATGTTGTAGTCTTCAACGGTGATTACTACAGAACTATTAAAGCCATAATTTCAGTTAATTCGTTTCTGATTGCTACAGTTAGATTTATTTTGATGTATTGGTCAGAAGTCTTACAATGGCCAATCTTGTCTGACTTCATGTTTAAAAATATTATTATGCATCATATTTTGTAAACAGATCATACGTTTTGTGTGCAAAGTTGTTACTGTAGCTGTTAAATAACTGTACATTTTCCTTTGAATTGCACTAATATTCATAGTTATTATGCACTGTCCAATGTACCAAATTAATCAAAATTCTGTAAATGTTGACCCCTTTAATGACAACATTAAATGTTCTATGATGGCTTAGATGATTCTTTTAGATTGAGTATGAAACAAAATATTTGGAGAAAATTCAAAGAGATATGAGTAACTATGTGTTTTTTTTGCAGGAACGCAGCAGCAGCAGCTTGTTATCTTTGACTAGTAGCTTTGAAGGTTACGGCAAACCAGCCACTGGGGCAATGGGAGATCGCATGTCTGCAATGAAACAAGCATTTCAGGTAGAACTCTCTCCTTTCTGTTGTTCTGCCTTCAATTCCTTCATTTTAACATGTTACTAAAAAAACAAATGCATTATTACTTGTATTAGGAGGGGTGTTGTGCCAGTCAGTCACTCCTAGCACACGGTCTTGAAATTTTCACACAGTATTAACAGCAGGGTGACTTTTCAGAAGCAGAAATCACAGCACCTGGCCAAGAAATATATAATATATATTAGCGTACTAGGATTACCATCCTGCAAATATATTTTGGTCATTTTGTGTCGTGATGCAGGGCAATTCCTTCTTTTTTTTTCTTTTTTTTAACAGTCTATGTGCAATCCTTATTTTAATGTTTCAAAGAAAGGATTTCTTGTTTTGCCTCACAGGAAGCTGATCTTGTCCTTTCAATGTCTCTTTTTCTTCTAGGCTCAGTATAAAAGCCACTTTGTGGCTGCGTCCAGCGGCCCTCCAAAGCTCACCACTAAGTCTAATAGCTCGTCATGCTGGACCAGTGCCGGCAGCCTGAGCTCTGTGCCGACTGAGTCCCCCAACAGTTCAGAAAGGTCTCAGAGCGCCGCGTTGTCCATGTCTGGCTTCACCAGCGCTGGCACCCTGAGCTCTGTGCCCATCAGTCAAACCAGTTCACAGCCGAGCTACCCTCCGCCTGCACCTCCCCCACAGAGAGACATCCCACGAGACAGACACGGGGAGGACAGAGGGCGCCATGATAGTTACCACCGCCACAGCGACAGGAGCGATCGACACAGTGGAGAGGATCGCTATGGGGACCGGGAACGGCATGGGGACGGAGACCAGGATCGGCATGGAGAAGGAGAACGGGATCGCTATGGCGACAGAGATCGTGACCGGCATGGGGACCGGGACCGCTACAGCAGCAGCAGCAGCAGCAGCAGCAGTAGCCGCCACAGCGATAGTCGCAACGGAGATGCAAGCAAGAGGGACAGAGAGGACCGGAGGAGTGAGAGGGATGGGGGAGACAGGGGGAATGGGGAGGGCAGGGACAGAGGAGATGATAGCTTTGCTGTTCCTGAACCACCAAAGCGTAGAAAGAGCAGGTGGGACAACTAAAGGAAAAAAAAAAAAAACACATCAATAGAATATTATGTGCAACCAACTGCTCAAGGATGAGCTTGTCTGGTGTGTAGGCAGATAGCAGAGCATATCAGAGGCGGACAAAAGCACAGGACTGTAGGGGGGGTTTTGTGGACTTATTTCAAATAATAGTGTCCTGACACTTGTGTCAGGTTGGTTAGGACCTCATGATTTGGTCAGAGCTCAACAGTGTGTCAAACAGATAAACACATACAGCTCAGAGACCGTCACTGTACATATGAGACATGTTGGTTATTGCCTTGTTTCCCGTCACTGAGCTCCTAACATTCTTTTGTGCTTGCAAATCTGAAGCTTTATTTTTGCCAAGTGTGTTTGTGTGTTTGCATTTAGTTAATCCACAAAGCTAACACTTGTAACTGTTTTATTTTTTAAAGCATTCTGTGATGATTCACAGTCACACGCATACACGTTTAAACTATGTATAGCTCTTTTTGTGTCTTGTATTCAAGTTCTAGTGACGTGCCTTTCTTTGGCATTTAGTCTGTCTATGCTTTTGAAATGTTTCTCAAGAAGATGCATTTGTTTGTATGAGATGAAGTGTTCAAACATGGAAAATGTGAAGTTTTGATTAAAAGACTCCTTTGGCATCTACTTTTGCATCTGCTTTCTAGAACAGTTAAATTATGTCACTCTTTTGTGACTGAAAACCATTGCACTGCTTGAATTGGTTATTTTGTACAGCTATAACAATTTCATATTGGTTTATTTTGCCCTATAATGTGGCATTCATGGGGCAGACAGCATCGGCATAAGATGAGAAGGGTTCAAAAATTAGCTTGGAAAATATGCAAGTGGTTGGTAGATTTGCTTCACTCAACAGTCCATAAAAACCATCCTTTGAGTGGCAGGTAAAATCTGAACATTCACTAGCCATGATTGGCAGAAGAACATTTTTTAACCCTGGATTTGAGGCACAGGTCACCGTGAAAAAATAGATGTCACAAGACCTGTTGCAGTAAAAGTGTTTTTGATGGAGAGTAACTTACAATATTGCCGTAAAATACTATGTATGTATTCAAATTTTAGAGCAGATTTGAAAAGAAATGTATTTATTTTAAAAGTATTTACCCGTAGCCCTAGTGTGCTTTCATATTTCTCCAAATGACACCAGACAAGTTCAACAGAAAATTGTTAAAACAAGTCTCAATTTGTAGAGTTAATAGCATAGCTAATATTAATACTGCACAATGATAACACTAATAAGCTGTAAATATCAACAAATAGCGGTTATACTAGTAACACAGCCTTGAGAAAATGTAGCATTGCGGTTCCTCCCTGTGATAACTAGGGGGCCGTGGACACCCATGATAGGAGATGCTTTCCCCCTGTTGTTTTTGTCTGATTACAAAGGAGATGTTATAAACATTAAAAACACTAATAATGTTGATCACTACAGAACTATTAAAACCATCCTTCCTGTTAATGTGTTTCTGATTGCTACAGTCAGATTTATTTGGATGTATTAAAGTATTGGCCAAAAGTCTTACAATGGCCAGGCTTGTCTGACTTCATGTTTTGAAAATATATATATATAAAAAAAAATTAAATTGCACTTCCCCTGGTGGTGACACAGTATGACAAGACAGCATAATAAAACATGTATTAAGATATAAAGAGACCTAAGCAATATGAACACAGTAATGAATAAGTAGGTGGTAGTGGCTCAGTCTGTAGGGAGTTGGGTTGGGAACTGGAGGGATGTCTGTTCAAGTCCCCGCAGGGAGCGTGGATTGGTAGCTGGAGAGATGCCACTTCACCCTTGAGCAAGGCACCGTACCTCCCCCAATCGTTCAGGGCGTTGGTCCAGCTGGCAGCCCACTCCCTCTGACATCTCTCGCATGTGTGTGTATTTCAGACCTGTGTGTAGTGATTACTAACAAACAGAGTGTAAATTGTAATTTCCCAACTGGGGATCAATAAAAATTGATAATTAGCTGAAAGAAGACATAGTCCATAAAGTGCAGTGCCGTCCATGTGGGTCATGAGTTCAGGTGTTTTATGGCACTTTGATGAAAACCATTCAAAAGTCTAAAGGTGCGACCCTGGAAAGACATGTAACACCTTTCAGACGGCAGCAGAGTGAAGTGGTTGTGACCTCGGTGGGAACCGATCTTAGCTATGTTTTTTGCCTATACACTGCAGGCATCTGGTGTAGTATATGTCAATGATGTCAGAGGGAGGGGAGCTGTGTGTGAATTATGTTTTGTGCTGATTTCCTAACTCTGTCCAGCGCCAATAACTTTTGTCAGCAGTGGGGCAGCTACTAAAGCACACCAGAATGTTGTGAGAGATTATACTTTGGACAGAACAGTTGTAAGAGGATAAAAGCAGCTTCTGTGAGAGGTTGATTTCGTTGAATGACCTGAGAAAGTACAGTCGTTGCTGTGCTTTCTTCACAAGTGCTGTGGTTTTGGTTGCCCAGGTGATGTCCTTTGAGATGTATGTCCCCCTGTAGGCAGACTAATCATTGATGTGATTAAGTCCTACTGCAGTGGTGTCATCCGCAATCTTGATGAAAATATATTGCTGTCATGAGCCGGGGTGCAGTTGTGAGTGTATAAGGTGTAGAGCAAGGGACTCAACACACATCCCTGGGGGGCCCCAGTGCTGAGTGTGAGGACCGAGGAAAGTTGGGAGACCAACCAAAGTGACTGGGGACGGTCTGTCAGGAAGTTGTGGATCCATCTACAGATGTTAGAGCTGATGCCCAGGCCGTGTAGCTTGGACCCCCGTCTTCCAGAGATGATGCAGTTGAATGCAGAACTAAAGTCCACAAACAACAGTCTTGCATAGGTGCTGTGTTGCGGTTGACCTGTTTGCATTATAGGCAAAGTGGTGCTTGCAGTGTTAAGGGGAGGGAGGCTTTTGTGTGATTTTATGAGTTGATAACATGGAAATACTCATTCTTGTGGTTTTGTGTGTGTTGTGTAGATAATAGTGTTTAGACGTAGTTGTAGCACAGACATGGGAACACCTCTTAAGACATACATGGGGAAGACCAACCAGCTTTATGTTCAAAAGCACAAAGCAAATTCAGGAGTTCAATTCAGAATATGATCAACAATAAAAGCACTTACATAAAAACAAACATAATTGACCTGAGAGCAGTTACAAACTTACACAAAAGGTTAGCAGTGGTGGAAAGTTTCTACATCTACAAGTACTGTACTTAAGCACAATTTTGAGGTACTTGTACTTTACTTGAGCATTTCTATTTTATGCTACTACATACTCATATTCCACTATAACACTCCTCTACAATTTGGCTACAAATATGCTCCACTACATTTATTTGATAACCTAGTTAGTTAGCTAGATATGTTGTTAATGCAAATCAACAATGTACTCATTAATAATATAGCTAATGTACATTAGAAAATAGGGCATTCTGTAACTACTTTTATGTTAGTATAATTTTTTACCAGTACTTATGTACTTTAACTTAAATACAATTTTGAATGCAGGACTTTACTTGGAGTATAGTATTTCTACTGTGTGGCATTAGTTTTACTATAGTAAAAAGAGTAATTCTTCCACTGAAGCTTAGAGGGGTGAGGTAATATTTCTGGAAAAGCATGAGTGCAATCCTTGTTCCACCCGTAATTGTGATGTGTCCAACAGCCCCTGAATGTATCAATAGCAGATGTGAACCAATAGCGTGCGACATCCTGCCGAAGAAAAAAAAAAACGTTCTGTTGAAAAAGACCTGAAGCGAAGCGGAGAGCAAAAAATCACCGGCAGCGGGGCCAGCGTCTACAACAAAAGCCTCGCAGAACACTGAATGAGAGAGCACATTTTGACCTCAAGCCACTGAGTGACCAGACGTTATCAGCCAGTGTTGCAGACAAGAAGCGCAGATGGTGAGTGATATTTTTTTTTCGTCAGTTAGTGTCTGCAGCCTCCCCTCCTTCTCTGCCTCTCTCTCCTCTCCTCTCTGCCTCTCTTGTTTTGTGAGATGAGGTGAGGTGATGAAATTCGTCCACTCGCTAACGGTGTCAGTTTACCGGGAGCCGGTTTGTTGTATAAGCCGTGGTTTGAATGTTAGAAGTACCTAAGTATTTAGGTAATGTTAAAAGTAACATTAAAGGAGGCTTTTGCGTTGAATTTAAGTTGAATTTAAACGGCCGCCGTCGTGTTCTTCAAAATGCTAGCAGTGCGCCGCTTGAACGTGTAACGTTATTAACGTTAGTTAGCTAGCTTGCTGGCTGGCTAGCTAGCTAATTAAACTCAAATGTGATTTTAATCCACTGAATTATACATCCAACGCAAATTTACCCGAGCTAATTTGAGTAGTGTTAGTCACATTTCTGACTGATAGCTAATTAATTTAATTGTCCTCCGCTATCAGCCGATTTGTAAATTGATTTGTGATTTTATCTGATGTGCCGTTATCTTATGTTTGTGTTTTGATCGAGTAGCAGTGACAAACCTTAGCAGATGAATGTGTTTTTGTTGTTGCAATTATATATGGTGTAACTGGCCTAATGTAGGCTCCAACCTGCCAAGTGTTATATAAAGGTCTTTAGTACAAGTACTGTACCGGAATGCACAGGCAGTGAAGTAGTCCCCAATAGGGATTTAATCCCTTAGACAAATTACCAATTAGTTACCATGTACTATAGTTACAATATCGATCAATATTGAGTCATTAGCATTAATATCCTAGTTTTTCTTTTAGTTCTACTTTTTGCAATATGAAATTTTACAGTGAACATGGGGCAACCTGGTTATCCATATCACCACATACAGTACATTATCATAACAGTATCCAGGGTTCTGATCATCTCTCTCAGCCACTCCCTTCTGTAAGTGATTAGAAACATTAATGAGGTCTTTACATGCCACAGTATCTTCCAGCTAACATACCCAGGTTTTCTCAAAACGCATCTATGCCACAGGGTAAGATAAAGGTATATATAGTAAATAATAAAAAGGAAAATAAGTGGGATACCAGTGTGCAAAATGTCAACTGCAGCTTATGAACTCCCATACAGCTCCTGAGATTGTCATTTGAGTAATACCAAATGGATGAGTGACTGGATTAAACAACTGTGTAAATCAGTATCTGATTTAAAACACTACACCAGTCGAAGATAACATGTGTTTCACTCTTTTATCCAAATCTCTTGTCTATGTTTATGTTGTTGAGTAGTTTACAAATGGCTCTGTGGTCTAGTCAAACCACTTTCTATCCATCCAGTGCACCACAATTACAACAGTCTGTCATTATAGCCCTGGCATATGGCAATAAGGCTTAGGTAAGTAGTATATGTTCATTTTCATTTCCTGCCATCGTCAGTGGGCTGCCTGACTGTATTTTCAGTCAGAGTTGACAGCACAGATTGACACCCTTCTCAGCTGGTGGATTTGCGTCAGTAGTCTGGTGGATTTGAGAGGCTGTTGTTGCAATTTGACTTGTTTGTCCAAAATATAACCACACAATGCAGATTCAGACAAAGCATTGTGTACAAGCTGCAGTGAGGACTAATACCATTTATTTTAGTTTCACCATATGCTCTTCTGTTAAACAATTGCCATTAAAGGCACAATAACCTGATTATTTTTTTGGACATGTCAAAAGTGCCATATGTTGGGAGGGGGAGTGTTTTCCTGCTTTCAGATGTGCAGAACAGTATTAAATGGGTCGCCAGCAGGCTCAGGCAATAGAGCTGTGAGCTAAAATGGCTGGACTAATAGTTTTAACTAGCTGCTTGGCTGTCACTTTCTTTCCCATTGTCAATCATTTATTGTTTTAGTTAGGCATTGCTTTGAAAATGAGAAATATATAGTCAGGGTGGTTGTGTGAACAAAGAAGCATAAAGCCTATTTCACGCCTGGAAAAAGGGGTTTTAATTGTTGCCATTTTATATATATATATTTATATATACACATCAGTAGCTTTCAGCTGTTTAAATCATTTATGTGGATTCATGCTCTGTGTTGTCTAAACAACAACAACCATGCACTCACATTGTTTTGCATCTCTGTGGCTGTCAGTACTGATCTAATGCAGGCTATCTGGTTTGTAAGGACCTCGGGGCAGTCTGTTTAGGAAGACTCATCGTGTAGGGTTTCCTACAGTATTTTCCGTCAACAGCAAACATCCAAGAGGTACATTTTGAAGTCCGCAGAGCTCTGTGGCAATGTACTCGCTGTAACTTAAATGATCCACATTTAATCTTGGGAAATAACTACTTAAGACAACTTATTTGTCCCTGTGGCCTTCATTGTCCCAGTTGACAACATCTCCGGCTGCAGTTAAGGAGCCTTCATTGTTTGATGGAAATGTTCTGATCTAGAAGCAAATATTTGCATGTGAGATGTTTTTTTGAAGAAGGGCTGGGGCATGGGGCGGGCTGCTGCTGCTAAATGTACATATTTCCCTCTTCAGTCTGTGATAACATCTGATCGGAAGAAGCACTTGAGGCTGTTTTTTTCTCTACCTTAAGTGAGTTGCAGAAGGCTATGTCGAGTCAACACAGGCTCTTCGAGGTCTTCAACACATTCTTTTACAGGCTGTCACTGGTTTTGTTCTTTGCAATTGTAAAACAGACAAAGCTAAACAGACCAGCTGCAGCAGCATACCAGCATCAACCATGAGTTTATTTGGTCCATTTCTTTGGCCTGCTCCACCAACTGAGCTATACAGGCGCCCTCATATGGCTTTCTGGCTTTATTATTAGTATCTGATTTTATGAGACGTTTAGCTGGGTAATGGACAGATCTCTGACATAAACGATAAGAAAACTTAAGTAGTTTTAATCGTGCCCACTGGCAGCTTCTCCGCAGGAGTGACACAAGGAAACACGGAGGGCCTTTTTAACATAGACCGACAATGCAGGGCAGAACTTAAGGTTCTGTGAGCAAAGGTTGCTGACGTCTAATTACAAGGGAAAAAATAGGATCACTTTCTTGATCTGAAAGGGCAGCAGCTGCTTAGAAATGATGGTACAATGTGAGCATTTAGTTATTTACTTTTGAAAGACTGTAGTTCTCCTTTTAAATCAACAAAATGGCAAAGAACAATAACTTCTTCTGAAATGCAGCCTTTGTTATTGGACCTAAAGTAATCTAGACCTGCAATGATTAGGTGATTATTAATTAGTGGGTCAACAAAAAGATAATCTGCAAGTATTTTGATAATCAATTAATCCTTAAGTAATCCTTTTAAGCAAAAATGTCAAACAATTCCTTGTGCCAGCTTCTCCTATGTGCTTCATGGCTCTGTTTTATAGTCTGAATATCTTTGGGCTTTGTACTGTTGATCGGACATTTGAAGGCATCGCCTTTTGTGTTTACTGTTTTTTCGTCTTTATTTTTCTAACATGTCATAGAATTGGTTGTTTTAATTGAAAAACAAAATGTTGAGCAGTTTTGAAGCTCGTCGTACAACAGCAACATAGCCACATATTTCGATAAATCCTTTTTTTAAAGTTTTTTTCTGGACCTTAACAGTTTCCCAGACAGGAAGTGAAAAAACAAGTGCACACACACACACATCAGCTGACTAAAGAGACATGCAGACATTTAATGACCTGTGCCTTCAAACACAGAAAATGCCCTGTTACTTTCTTGTTGCATACAGGAAGCCAAAAAAGGGAAGAGAAGTAGTGTCTGACCAAACAGCCCAACACACTCCCAGATGTGATTACTCTGCATTAGAGCCTGACCCATATGCTATTGTGTTGTGTCCATCAGCACTAGGAACATATTGGCCTTTCTCCCTTGTAATATTCTTTAGAGTTGTAAGTGTTCTACATGGCTCTGGTTTAGCGCTGTAATCTCTCAGTTGACTAGTCGATTTATTGGTCGATACGTTCTGGCTCGACCAAAATTCTGATTGGTCGATTTTTTTTGCTGTGTTAAATTCATCAGGTGGAAGCATAGACCGTTACGGTCTATGGGTGGAAAGCACTTATTGCCAATGGGGGGGTTTTCAGAGCACCCCTGTTTCACAGGTAACAGTCTGTCTTCAGAACACCCCCCTTGTCTTCTCTTTTTTTGGATTAGCCCAACCCTCTGGGGACAGATTGAAGAAAGAACTGGAAAGCCTTGTTTTAGTGGTTTGATCAATATTTATTTAATTGTGAGTGTTTAATTTCCAGTTAGTCCTCCTCTACCATGTTGAAGACATCAGCAGTGTGGCAGCATTTTACAAAAAATAGATAACGGAAAAAAGTTGAATGCAAAGTTTGCAATTAACAGTTTGCATATCGCAGCTCGACTACAGCTGGCTGATGGTGTCTCCAGCAGTAGAAAATGTACGCTCTGAGGGTGTGGATGATGCTTGCACACAGAGATACCTGGTTGCCAAGTTTGATAGCATTGGCATATTGTCCCTCACATTCCACCACCAGGTCACTGCATTCCCAGAAGTTAGGGTAGACGGTAGATCTCTGTGCCGCTGGATCTCCTCATGAATCTTGTCTGGGTCGCTAGAACTGTTCTCAACTGCTTCAACTGCCATGTCTTCATCAGCAATTAGCTCCTCAAGAGCAGAGAGCTTTTTTATTTAGCTAGCTACGCAGCAATATAATAAGGCTACACGCTAACTCAGCACGATGCACGTGTTAAGTTGCAGTAACGCTAATAAACATAAACTTGCCTGTTGAAATCCCAGACACAGTGCCGTCCTCGGTACTCTTTGATGAGGCGGAGTCCGGTGGTGGATATTTTGAATCACTCGGAGTCGGCTCTGGTTTCGCATTGCCCACGGGCGGCTGAGAGGAGGAGGGCTGCGCAGGCTGCTCTGGCTGCGGTCGGCTCTTCTTGCAGTCAAACACTGTGCAACTTTCCGCTCTTAAATTGATCCCGTGCACTATCAGGTGCTTCATCAAATTAGTCGTGTTGCCAGCCTTAGCAACAATGTCTTTTTTGCATATATTGCATTTCGCACTGTTGGCATCAATCTTAATAAAGTGAAGCCACACTTTTGATCTAGTTGGCATTTTTAAGAGGTACAACAATGCTCGCAACCAGTTCACAACAGATACACGTGAACCCCGTCTGTCGGCGTAAACACGTATGTATTTTTCCTGGGTGACGCAATCACGTTTAACGTTACAGCCAATCACCGAAACTTGGCACCGAAAGACGAGGCATAATTTGATACTGGTTAAAACCGAAACATTTCGATCGGTACCATAAAAAAACCGAAGTTCGGTACCCAGCCCTATCCCTCAGTGAGCAGGTAGATGCAGGATTAAAGGAATAGTTGGGAAATATACACTTATTTGCTTTATGATGTTAGTTAGATGAGAAGATTGAAACCACTCTCTTGTCTGTAGGGTAAATACATCTATTGCCAGTGGCTGGTTAGCTTAGCTTCCCATAAAAACTGTAATGAGGGGAAACGGCTAACACCCAGTATAATCCACCTACCAGCAGCTCCTAAAGCTCACCAAATAACAAGCTAGGCTACATCTTAATTGTTTTAATCTATAGAAAAAAATATGTGTAAACAATTTATAGTTTCATGGAAGGTATGTGCCGGACGACTAGCTGTTTTCCCCGTTTTCAGTGTTAATGCTAAGCTAGGCGAACTGGCTTCTGGTTGCAGCTTCATAATTACCGTACAGACGCAAGACTGGTATTAATCTTTTTCTTAAACCCTCAGCAAGAAAGCAAATAAACAAATTTCCCCAAATGATCTATTCTTGTAAACAAATTAAAATGGAAAAAGAAAACCTGGCACTATTGTACCAGAAGCTTCTGTGGCTCCAACATTAACACACACCCCCACACACACATGCAGGCAGAATTGAGTTGCACCTCCTGTTTTAAAAGAGTTCACTTGTGTTAAAATGGTCTTGGTCGTAAGACATAAAAGACATAACTCCTCAGCTGTTTCTGACTTCTGAGTGGTAGCCTATGTCTTATTTCTTCACATTTAAAACAGTGTTGGTAATTAGCTAATTACCAACACAACAAACCATTGATGTTTACATTGAACACCATGTTCTGTGCTCATGAAGGCCCTTCATTTCCTAACCCTTCCAAGTATTTGTTTATCCTTTGTCTCTTTTATAGCAGCTAAAGCATTCATACAGAACAAGAGGTTGTTAGCATTCATTTTTTGGGGATGAAAGTCGGGTTAGGACTTTAACTGCTGCTGTGCTCGTGGGACTCCGCAGAGGAAGCCATGTGTGTCAAAACAACTTCCTGCCACATTTGAGCTGTTGGTGGCAATTGAGAATCATGCACATATAAGGTAAAAGAAGACGTGATGGCACAAGCTAATCTGAATTCTTCCGGGATACTTGTGTGTCTGTGTGCTTGGAATGCATGCCTTCCTCCTAACATGGTAACTAATGTTTTGTTTTTTGTACCCAAAAAACAAAACCATTGCCAATTCCATGCCTTTTATCAGATCAGTTTTCCTTTTTTGGCAGCATTATTTGCATGATTTCATATGTAAAAAATGATGCCCTTACTGACCTAATTTTCCTGCTCTTACAACCTGCCGCAAAGATGCCCTGTGCGAACCATGCACATTTAAAGTTCAATGATGTTGAGCCGATCAAATGTTGGCCCAGCGGCCGTGCTGCAGCAACAGGAAGTGGTCTAGCATGCAATCTGCTAGATAACCAGTGAAGTGTGAGCTGTTTGCTAGCTTTGGGGATGAAGAGGAGACAGTTGGAATGTGATTGCATCTCCAGGAAGCTACATGGCCTCACTTAATAAGCCAATCTTTTCAAAAGCATGTCATCCGGTTCTCAGAAGTGCAGACAACACCCTCGCTGCTTTTCCTACTGAGTTGTTGTTGTTGAGTACATTAAGGTTAATAGTTCAACAAGAGTATTCAATAACATGACACAATATACATTTGTCATCCAATCTCGGGCTGCATTAGGTTGGGAGAGATGCTGCACATCAGTGAGCAGGGGCTGCGCTTAATACACACTGAACATTTTGTGCTGATCAAGGCAGTAACATTATGAAGAGAAGATGACAGAACCCTAAGATTCAATGGTTTTATACCCCTATTTTGAATGCAATTGGCCTATTTTAATGGCAAGTTAAACAAAAGTGTCCCATATAACCTACACCACCTGGTGGCAATTAATTAGTTAAATGTTGGTGGTCATTATGAAGAAGTACCTTGATTGCTGATGTCTCACATGTATTGTGGTGATCGACCCCTTCTTTTCTTTGTCTTTTTAAGTGAAACACACTTCAATCATCGACCACTTAAACAGCTTATGGTCTCAACTCACATTAAGTAGAGATGGTCTGATACCATTTTTTGCTCATTAGCAAGGCTATTATTGGTCATCTGGGCTCCTGTAGGTGAAGTTAGCGCCTATTTTGTAAACCAAAACAATGGCTGCGCCGACGCCTTCTACAACCACGCCTGACGAGGCGTTCGAAATCTACTCTCATGAAAATTTGAAAAGCAACCTGTGGCACTACTTTGGGTCCCCGAAGAAACAGGGAAAAATCACAAGTAAGGACAAAGTGATATATAAAATATGTAGGCCCAAACTCACATACCACGTGATGACCAGCTACCTGAGAGCCCATCTGTCAACAATGCATCCCAGCAAGCTGGAAGAGGAGGGGGAGGGGGAGGGAGTGGGCCCGAGGCCTCTCCTATGCCCTTCAAATTAGAGCAACAGATTTGCTGACACAGTTCTTGGCGAAGATACGAGGCCCATAAACGTGATAAGAACAGTAGATAAAACCTGTAGAAAGCATATCCGTGTTTAATCCAGGGTCTGACTTTAAATTAAAAGAAACAGTGGTGACAGTGTTTTTTGTCTGAGAACATCATTGCTTGCCAATTGACATTGACTGATACACTGCCCTCTGGTGGGTAGAACATATACAACTTAAGTTTGATACAAATATATGTCTTAAAAGGCAATAAAAGGCATTTAATGGTCAAATATTAATAAATATTCAAATATATTCAAATATTAATAAACAAACTTTGACTATTGTTCGGGCAAGTCAAAGCCCTATTACAAAGACACATTTTGCAAGTCAAAGAGTAATAGACCTACAAAAATGAAGATCAGCAGTTGCCAAAGATCTCCTTCTCTTTGCAACTCTGGTCCCCCTCCCCCCTCCCCCACTCCCGCTCCAGCCAAACAGCCTTACATAACAGGGTTTTAGCAAAGTCTGCAGTGGACTTTTCCCTTGGCTAAACAGAGGCTGCCCTTCTTCCCTGCACACTGGCTGCTCCATGGCAGTTACTGTGTGACTATCTCGGTCTGTTTATTATCTGCTGCCTTGAACTACCTGTTAGCCTTGCTTTAAGATGTGGCCTTGCTTGTTGCTGCTGAGGACTCGCTGCTATACTTTAGGGTTCAGATACAGTCATTACTACTAGTACTGTATGGAACCTCTTCCAGCTTGAGATGGTGCAAGCTCTTTCTTTCTTCTTAACCTCGTGAACGCCTCTGTGGAAGTCTTTCAATTCTTCCTGTCACCACAAACCAAGCTGTAATTACGTGACACCTACAATGTGCAGGGAAATGTGGTGACCTATGTTAAATGGCAGCCAGAGAATTTAAGAGTGGACTTACAATTGTGCATGATTGTAGGGGGTGAAAGAAATGCTTAAAATCCTTCATGGATTACAAAGATAAAGACTGACAGAATAGGTGTCAGTCATGTTATTTCACTACAAATTCGCCTACCATTTGTATGAGACCTCATAATATTTCCCTGGGACGTTCCTTAACTAGAAGGCTGGTTCTCAGCTGTTCTGCTTTGTTGAGGGCAGCCCCATGCAGTGTGTCCCACAGCTCAGCTCACATGACCAGACAGAAGGCACCTGATCCTCTCCCAGGGGTGCAAAGAAACAGATGGAGTGAATAGAAAAAGGAGGGGAAAGAGAGATCAGATTGACAATACTAATACACTGGTAAAGGTAATACCAGGTCAGTGAAAAAAATACATTCTTTCATCCTTATAACGTTCTTTTGTTGCTTGTAATCTAAAGCGCTTTTCACTCATGCAGTGTATATACCTGAAATGTTCAGGAACATTTTCTGCAGAGGGTCATGTGTGACAGGGAGCCGGGATCCACATTCAAGGAAATCTGTACCGCCAGTCTCCCACCTCAAGACCTAGTAACATGTAAGGGAAAATGCTGGTACGGCTGTGTTGTTAATGAGAGCAGTCAAATTGCAGGGAAAATAACGTAAAGGGATACGTCCATCCTCGAGTGTAGTGAGCAAACCAAACAAATCACAACCTATTTGAATCTTTGAATATTTTACGGTTTAGCATTAACGCCAATGCTTTCGCCGGTGACTTGATAACTAACAGGTAAAATGAGTTCTTTTGTTTGCAAACAAGCTAATTTTATTTACAAGAACATTGGCACCAGACAAATGTCCCCCTGCCTGCCATGATCCTGAAAATCACAAGAGACCACCACGTACATGTACATCCGGGCCCGCCCCATCATCTTCTTCTTCTGTTGAGTTTTATGGCGGTTGCAAGTATTGCATTGCCGCCATCTGCTAAAATGTCACTTTTGTGATAAGGACGAGCGGTGCCTGAAAGGTTATCCCAGTAATAGTCTTTACACACATTTAAATACATATCTTTACATTTTAAGTTTGTTTTTCTGTTTGCTTATCCAGGACACCAGGAACACCGCGGAAGAGAAACCTGTCCAGCGATCTAAGGTAAATATGCTGCGGCTGTCTTTTGTAACCCTCATTCATGACTCTGTTCTTCTGTGTGCGTTACTCTTGCCCCACTTCACTTTCATCAGCCTTTTGATCTCCGAAAAGAGCAAAGGAAGTCTATCCTGCATTTTGTATCTTTTGTAAATGCCAGCTTTCATCTCCCTGAGGGTCAACGAAAAGATCCCAGGCTGTTTGTGTGTCTGGTAGCAAATCGGTATATGTATGTGCTCAGTCCTTCAGCTTTAAGACCCAAAAGGAAGTGTGTTCCTCATGTGAGAAGGCGGTCTACCCAATGGAGAGATTGGTTGCCAACAACCTGGTCTTCCATTCAACATGCTTCTGCTGCAAGCACTGCAACGCCAAACTTAGGTGACTATATATACTGTTTTCCTGTTTACTTGACTTTCTTCTTCTCCTGACTCCCTTTGGTTCATATGTAACCGTTTCATTCCTCCTTTCCCTGCAGCCTTGGCACCTTCGCAGCTCTTCAAGGTGAATTTTACTGTAAACCCCACTATCAGCAGCTGTTCAAAAGCAAAGGCAACTACGACGAGGGCTTTGGACGCAAACAACACAAAGAGCTCTGGGCCTCCAAGGAGACAGATAATATAACAAAGACAGCATAACACCTCCAATACATCACAACGAACACATGTCTCACATGCTGGGGCACAGTTAAATCATCCTACCGCTCACTTGCTTTTTAAATGCCATCAGAACAGATACATGCACAAACAGCTAGAAAATGACTGGCAAGTCATAATCCACACCACTTAAAATTTAATTGCGGGGATATATTTAAGGTTCAATTTAATTGATCTCTGTATTTTATAGTTTGTAATTAGGGAGATGATTGTGACCAAAAGCCTTCTCTGGTATGGGATAGGATAATAATTACTTTTCTTTTTCATTGTTTTTAATAATTTGCACCCTTTTTATTTATTTTTTAAATACGCAAACTGTATGTTCAGGCAAACATATGAGATGTTACAGAGCATACACTCAGGTCAATTTTCACCCAGGGTTTTAAAATACAAATGGCATAGTTTCACTTTTAACAAAAACACAAATGAAAATAATAGTCCTCAGTATTGTGACTTTGCTGCCAGACAGTTATGCCAGTTAGGTTTCATATATTTGAGGAACAAACAGGGTACAGAGTACTGTAAAATAACGTGCACATCAGCAACAGCTCACCTCTCGTGCTTAGTTTCATTATTGTTCGCTTCATCACAAGGTTTGTTCTAGTTTTATTGACCAGTGTAAGTCTCGTCCTTGCATGTTGGATGACTGGGTCTTAATAGCCTTATCTTATGACTGTATTCATCGTTAGTGTTGTGAAAAATCTTTGTTTCACTGATGCATAGCAACTCGATTTTTAAAGTTTTTTTTTTTTTTAAGAAACACTTGAGTTTGGATTTTATTGATGTCATGGCATAAGTTTGATCCTCTCTGAGCTTTTATTAATGGTTGAAATTTTGATGGAACTCTCAGATTGTGTTTTGTATACTATGTGTATGTAGAGCTGTAGTTTGTGATAAGTGAACATACCCCACCTTAACTGTACTCTCGTCTTGCACATACTCATGATGACCAGACAAGATGATCACTGGGAAACTGAGGCCTCGCTCGTAAACATCCCTTACTCCGTTGGATGAAACATCTTAAGAGGAGCTGTAAACCTTTTAGTGAATTAATTACTACAATTACACTTCTGACACAAATAAGGATGTTGATGGACGGAGCTTAAGCCTTGCATGAAACCACACAATAGTGTTCCTTTGTCATTTCACGGTTTGTCAGTTGTTGGCGTCTTATAGTGATTTTTCCCTTGCTGTATTTGAGTGTGTTCATATAGATGGACAGTTTTTAATGGGACAGACCCAATAAGTGTCTTCAACATCCATCATTTTGTTACCACCAGTAAGCGTGGACAGGTTTCTTTTTTAAATGAATGCCTTCCTTTTCTCATCTCCTGTCTTATTAGCTAAATGCATCTTAGCATCTGGACCTATATCGTATTGAATTTACTTGATGTGCTCCTGCCTGCCGCATGCAAAACCCAATGCAGAGCACCCCCTGCTGGGGAATGTGTGACAGTAGTGTCTAGTGTGTGAGAGAAAAAATAGTTTGCCCCTGAACTCAACATACTGTAGCCTTTTATTTTAATATGTTGCCTCCTAACCAATTAAGACAAGATTTCCACATCTATATTTCGTTCTATACAAAGAATGATTCTAAAGCCATTCAAATATCTCATTTTGGAAAATGTCTAAGTACCACTGAGACTTGAATGACACTTGAATGACAAAGTACTTTTGTGACTGAAGGTTTACTGTGAATTTGAGCATGCTCTGCAGAATAGAAAGCTAAATGGAAACAGATGGATATCTGCTAATTCTTTTAGCAGATACTGATATCTTTTCTTTTTTTAAGAGAAGCCTTAGAAATAAATAGCTAACCCTATTGCTTTTTGAAACAATTCCTTTGAGTGCACAGATCTTTACAAAGAAATCTCCTGATCATGCCTTTATAAAAGAAACAGACCTGCTTACTCTAGAGCCCCACACTTTAGCATAGGATTATAATCAACCAGCAGCCATTTTTCCTATCTATCCACTTTTTATCCACATAAAATGTACAATGATTCAGTGTGACAATGTATATTTTCTTTTTTCATTTTACAGAGTATTGTACCTAGAAATGCTGTCTTTGTCATTCTCCGTTAGCAGTTCGCCAAGGTACTGCAGAATCGAACTGCAACTTTGTGTAGTGTAACAGAGCAGACAAGGTACACTTAACACTGGTGCCAAGAGGCTCAGGTGAATGATTGCAGTGTAACGTTGTAAATGTTAAACCTGTTAGTTATTTCATTTTTGTGCTTATCTTGATGTGAACTTTTCGATGCTGTTGTCATCAAGACATTTTAAATGTATACATCTTTGAAAATGTATTCTGTATTACAGACTTGACCTGTGGATTGAGGTGGCCTTACAGCAAAAGAACGCTTGGACTGTGTTTTCAGTCATTCTCCTCTAATCTCTCTTCTCTCTGTTGCTTAGTTGTGGTACGGAAGTGTAACATTTTAAAATGTAAGCGCCCCCCTTTCTACGCCAATATACACAATCATCTTGTGCATTTTCTTTCTCTTTTTTTACATGCTTTTGGAGAAAAAAAATAAATGCTGGTGTTGATTTATTTCAGTGATTTTAGTGTGTTTATTGATGTAAATTCTTGAATTCCCAGGAGATTGACTGACTGCCTTGACTCAAGGATCTCAAAATTTTCAGTTCTATGATTAAATAACTATTAGTTCATTTATATTTCTACTGCAGAAATTGGTCAAAAATATTGTACTTTTTACTACATTTACTGTAATTGACAGCTTAAGTTATTAAGTTACTTGGCAAATTAAGTTGTTTGCAAAATCTTTCATGGTTGCAGAGGATTTGCTGTTTTTATTTTTAATTAAAAAAATGTTTAATTTTTAAGGTTTGGACTCTTGGTAGCAGAAACAAACATTGTGAAGGTGTCACTTTGGGCATTTCTCACTGTTTACTGCAAACCAACCAATTGCATATTGGAAAAAAGTAATCATTAGTTGCACAACATTTTTAAAAATAGCTCTACCTCAACCAACCACAACAGTAAAATAATGCAGGAGTATCAATATGTTAGTAACGGGACATTTTTCTATATTGTACGTTTTACTTTTAAGTACATTTTCTTGATATTTGCCTTGTAATCTTGTCCTTACTTTGCAGTTTTATTTTTTTTACTTCTCTAGTCATCTGTATTTATTTCTGTCCTGTGCCTTTTACATAAGTAACACTTTAAATGTCTTTTCATATTACACATCCACACTGTGGTATTAGTACTGTAGATTAGATCTGACTACTTCCTCTACCACTGTTTATTATAGCATCATTTAAGTGGCCAAAAACTGCGTTTTGGATGCAGCAGTAAAATGACAGTGAAGACTTCAAGCCCGATTTTCCTATAGTAATGAATGCAACATAAACCCGAACTACGTCACAGCTGGTCCGCCCCGTTAATAATATTGTGCGCGCGACTGCAGAAAGAGTTAGACCGAACAGCGCGCTCCCGTAGCTGCGCGTCGCTTATTTGGATAGTTTAGTAACCAGAAATCCCCCCATGGGAATAAATCCATGTTCTTACACACGTATGGACGACGGAGAGTGAAGCATTTGGCAAACATGGAGGCGACTTTGAAGTACAGGTTTTTTCACGACTAGTTGGAATCTTAAAGTGGGTTCCGGTAGCGATATTTTTTTCTGTCAGGAAGTTTGACGTATTCGGCTGAAGATATTTGTTACTTTGTTTTGGTTCGGGGGAAAGTTGTGGACTGTCGTTGACTAACAGAAGCAGCGCGACGACTCTGTGACTCTGAGAAAAGACTAGGTTAAAGTTAGTTTGGAGCTCACGCGAACACTTAAGGAACCGTAATATAAGAGTCCGAAGCTGCAAAGTTTAAACATCGATGGAGTTTATCCAACTTCGCTTCGCTTGACATAATACATCGAGGTTATATGTATAATACATGTATTTTTTTCTGCCAGTGTCATTTCAGTCACTTTTGGCTAAATGGCTGAACTCCATCATGTCGCGCGCTAAATTCTACTTTTTTTATAGGCCCATATGCATTCTTATCTGTTTATAAATCCTATTAAATCTGCAATGCGATGCAGTTTATTCAAAAGTAAAGATATCTGCAGCCTAGACTGTTTTGGACTCTAACCTGGCAACACAGAGAAGGAAAATCTGCAAACCTAGCAGGAAGATAGACTATCAAAATCACGGAAATCGTTCGGTCTTTTCCTCTGGCGAAGCCGTTACTTACAGATGGATTTCATACAGGCCACACGGTTACTGTTACACCTTGTTTGCTAGTCTTTAGTTCGTATTTTATGTGATAAATATCCTTGTCCTGCAAGTCCGAAAGCGTTGGTAACGTGTGTGGCAAATGTGAAAATGTTTTGGAAATTTAAGTTTTCCAAAGATCCGAGGCTGCAGGGGAGCAGAGGTTTGCCTTTGGGCCACAGCTGGAGTTGCCTAATGTAGGCTTTTTTTCAGTGGAACAATTTCTCTGTAAAACGCACAGCTGTCTGATGTGTTTGTTTTACAACCTGGAAATTATCCGTTTTTGTGAGTGCTTTAATTTCCCGTTGAAGAAGAGTTACCTGGGGGGTCAGCCCCACCATGGCGCCCCCGCTCTCACACACGCTCTCCGGTGTGTCGGTCTGAGAGCCCCGATGGACGTGAGCAACGGCTGGACCTTCTGCGTCATCCCTGCCGCGAGACATTGGTGACCTGAGTCAGCTGCACGCGGGACAAGCGGTCTTGTCGTGACGAAGGTCATCAAGGCAACAGGTGAGGGTTATTAACGCGACAGGGATGACAGGTATATGATGAATGGTGCATTCAGGTCATGTGGGGAAAATGGTAACTGAATTTTGAAATACAACACATCCATATGTCATGTTTTTTGTTCTTTAAACAAAAACTTCAAGTGAGGAATACTAAATCTTACATTTTAGTTGTCCTCAAAGTTGTCAAGTGTAAATCCTTTAATCCCACCCAAAAATAGGTTTATAAATTGAAGAAACTGTATTTGCTAACGCCCCCAAAATCCCCATTGAAATAAAGACCATTGGGCTAGCCTACGTTATTGTCGTCTATGCTACGGCCCTGCTTGAACATGTCTTTTAGATTATCTTCCTTATGGGACACACTATAAACAACACTTCATCTGGACAGTCAGGTAGTCGGCTATCCTGTACACCATGAGTTTATTTACCTTCAAAATAATTATTTACAAAACAATCAAAACAGAACACATATTAGCCAAAACTGTGTATGGATAAGTAATAGGTTTTAAGCTAGAGTGGTCAGTTGCAATATCTTGATTTTTAGTTTACATCGTACAATACAAAATTAGACTATGACACTAACAGTAGTGCTGGTACCTGCAGGATCAATGAAATGAAATGCATTAAGGCAGCCTATGCAGAGTTCCGAGCTGCAAAGAAACGATCAGCTACATGTTAATACCTTCCTACCTTAATTATACCTACAATCAAGTAGGTCTACAACATAGGTTTTGCTTTAAAATACATACATTCAAATGAACTGGATAAGCGGTCGAAGATGGATGGATGGATGGATGGACATTCAAATCAAATATTCACATAATGTAAGGCCCTATTTGTTAAGAAAGGAAAATGGTACATGATTATTTGTTACAGGTGTAACCATGCATATACTTGGGTTTACAAGCATTATTGAAAACAAACCTTTGAAAGCATAAAAAAATATAAATTACTTGGATGTAGTTGTTTAGTGATTGTCAATGCACCAAATAAACAATCATATTTGCACAAGTTAAAACCATGTACATACAGAAAGTCATTCTTTTTACTGTTTAAATTGCACTTGCTACCTCAATGCAGCACCAAATACATGGAAGTACAGTATAAGCTGCTTGCTAATAAGGCATGCAGATTACTACATAACATGGTATCTGCTTAGTAAATAAAAGAGAATCCATTAAAAAGGTCAGCAGTAGCACTAGATTGTGAACTGTTGGATGTGTTCATGTGATAGTTTTGTGTTAATGGAAGAAGCAAATAACACAAAAATATGCTTGGGACAGAGATGTTATTCTGTTTTCTGCCCAGGGACTACATTTGAAAATGAGTAAGGACAAAAGATGGACCTCCTTTTCTTTTATTATCAATTAAAGTACTAGCGACTTGTTGAGATTGCAATATTTAAATGGGGTGGGATACTTTGAACCCAAAACACATGTGCACCTGAAACAGGAGCATCATCAGGCCAGGGGATTTTGCTGTGAAGCACTGAGTCCAGATGCATGACTGGCCAGAGACAGAGTAAGAACTGTGGCTGGGAAAAACAGCCTCAGACTAAACACCTCTCAAAGCAGACAGAAAAGAGGGAGAGTAAATCCTGCTAGTCCTGGAAATGTGATACAAGGAAAATAAAACGGCACAGCTGACTGGACTGGTTGAGCACAGCCGTCTTCTCCATTGAATTCCCCTCATTCTTCTTGGGCGGTAATTAAAATCAGGAGAAGCAAGGGAGAGAAGAGGGATGCTGGGGTAATGGACAGAGAGGGTAGTTGTTGTGTTGTTGACTACAAGGACCCCTTGAGGTGCAGATGTTGCCCTTTTCTCTCCAGATCCAGCACCTCTACTGTTCCCTATGAAGAACATGTTGTGGGTAGAGAGGTGATAACTAACGCCTCTGAATGTCCTAAAGTGACTTTACATCCATGCAACTAGCGGTGAAGTTGTACCCTTTATTATGACACAAGCATGAAGTAAAAGGGTTGAAGGACAAAAGGACTTGGCATCTACGGGAACATGAGAATGGCGGAAGCTTTAAACGAACATGGCAGCACTTCACTGACCACAGGCGGACATGCCCAGCATTCCTGTGGGTGATTATTACCCAGAAATCCGCAGAGTCAATGAGTTGCCTCAGGTACTGATGCTCGCCGTTTTCTTCTCAGACAGTCTTCTGACTGTGTAAACTCAGAAAGACTGTTGCAGCCTCTTCTGTAGGTTCCATCAGCAGACAGGGTTCATTCATCCTGATCTCTGGTATGGTTATATTTTTTATCAAACCAGTCATTAGTTTCTTAGGCTTACAAGGCACTTAACCACAGATCTATCTGTGCTAGTGAGGGGAACAGGTATCAGCCAGACATTACTGTTTCTTTATCAGTTACATTCATTCAGTCACAATGGGCAGCCACTTTTGCACCTCAGCGATATGCAGCTTTAAGTTACTGAGCTTGAATAAATAAATGTTAAGAAAGAGAGCTCTGGTATTGCTTGCATTTGGTATCAGCTGATTATACCGGAGGTGAGATACTGGAATCAGGAGAAAAAAACTTTGTTTGTTAAAAGTAGCTATATCTGTTTTACAAACCAAATCAAATACAAAAACTAAGTTTGTGTTTCAGTTATTTTGTGTTTTCCTTTTGTTGAATTAGTTTACATTCAATGGTTTATTGGTACAAATTTCGGGGGAAACCCTCTCCATTGAAGGAAATGCCTCAGTTTATGGTGCTGTTGACGCCTTGAACTGGCCAGACAATATTACCCAGTTAACATCTACATTGGAGCTAAAACGCAGCAGAGTCAGGGGTTTTGGCAGCTAGTGCAATCAGAGAAATATAAAGCTGGTAGATATTTAAAATGGCAGAAAACTCCCTGTAACAAACATTCTTCCCATATGAACTGTGCCAGACTGATCGCTGCCTGTGCAGCTTGAATTTCAGCTGTTTTCAATTGTCAATCTTTCTCATGGGCAAAATATACAACACATTCTCACATGCACTGCACACTTTCCCATTCACTCAGGGTTCAGGGTACTCGGTCAGAGAAATCTTTAGGTATGTGTTCTGCAGGCTTTGGTTACATTTTACATGTCTGCAAGGAATTATGCATGAACAAGGTTTTGTGCTGTAAATGAAAATTAGGTTTTCTGTTTAGTGTAACATTAAAACCCTCTATCATGTAATTTAATTACCTAGATAAAATATAGTAAGGGTGCAGTGCAGCCTCTTTGTCACACCAGCCTTCAGATTTGATACTTTTTCTTCTCCTCCTTTTCTTATTAATGTTAACCACCAAGGCAATGTTTTATGGGCTGAGGTACTTGCACTGACAAATGTTGTGAGACTGGCTGATAACCTTTTGTCATAGGTCATCGCCTCTCTGACTCGATGACTCGCATCCTTTTTCTCTGTCTCTGTGCAAAGAAATATGAAAAAAAAAGAACCAACATCAGTTAGTTTACACTTTCTTTTATAAATAACTGAATTCTGTTTGTACCACTACAGGCTGTGGGTCAATTGGCTCACCACAGACAGGTCTCTGAAGACTGGTTTGTAGACCACGTACGCAAACATCACAGCAATGAGTAAGTCCTCTATACTCTGATGTTAGACAGACAGCATGGTTTTCACACAGCATGAGTTAAAAACAGACACACACTCGGACCAAACACCATCCCTGAGGCCAAAGTCTGTGCAAGCTCTTGCTCCAGACACTGTCCGATGAAGACTTGGTTTTTTGCCCTTATGGAGATGGGGGTCTGGTTCTCTCCGCTGCCCTGGGGCTGTATGATGTCTGTCCAAATTACACAAGGAGAATATTTTCTCTTCGTGAGCTAGTCAAGCCAAGGCAGAGCTTGCCCTGAGATCAAACATGGGAATAGGCATATCAACACTGCAGTCCTTCCCTGCCTTTAATACCCTGTCACAGGATAGTCCCAATTTGGATGTAGTTAAAATGACTGACTACTTGTCTGCACATACCTTTTAGAGCAGAACTAAGTGCAAGGGGCTCATATCTCTCTTTCTGTCATGCACACGTACACACAGGCCATCCATTATCCAATCCACACTCTAATTGTGTATTTTTCCCAACCCATTATCCTGTTCAGATGAGAGGCAGGCTCTCCACTCTATAATGAAGGACCTGGTTGCCCTTCAGATGACGCGGCGCCAGCCTGTGTTATCGCATGACAGCGGCAAACCCAAGACACCGGCCCAGACCAATAGACAGGTGTGGTAACGCTGAAAATTGAACCAAGAGAAGACTACAAATGGTTCTGAAGCTTAGGATTGTTTAACGTTGTCCTCATACTGTAAAGCAGGATTTCACATAAACCAAGGACTAATTGCATTGGTGCCCTTATTATCTAGGATAGTATAATCAAATAGCTTTAGTTTTTACTGTGAGCTGAAGCTACATTTTGTAGTGGTTTCAGTACTGTAGTTCTGAAGAAGCAATGTAGCCAGAGGTTTAGAGAGTCCCTGAACCCAAAGCTTTCAGGTTCAACCCCACAAATGTCTCCATGAACAGTCATGCATTTTGTGGAGGTGTCCCTCAGCAGTAAAGGAGGGTAAGTAAATAAAAAGTCCTAAATAGTTAAGGTGAGGATGAAGCATGATAAACCTAGCAGGCGGTGGGCAGTCTTCTGCTTAGTACGCAGGGTAAGATTTGATTTTAACTTGTGTTTGGTATAAATGATGCTGAATTTTGAAGTCTGGAGGGCCATATTCTGACAAAATAATGCTTTTCTTCATGGCTACGGGTTTGTAGACCATAGAATTTAAACTTTGGACCACTGCTATAATAAAGAACAGTGTAATTGGATAATCCCCCGTTCAAGTATATTCTTGTTTCTCCAAAAATATATTTATGCCCATGTAGAAAGGTGGCCAGTAGCCCACCCACCCTCACTTTCTACCACAGCTGCAGGCAGCCACAGAGAATAGCCAAAGCAGACAACTCATGTGCAGTGCAGTGTTTGCTTAAAACCAGAGACTGTCCGCCTGGGAAAGACTCTCCACCATTTTCCCACCTCAATACCTTAACTTTGGTCTTATTATGAGTGGAAGTGAATTTTCTCAAATGACGTAGCAATGGAGAAGGCACAGAGTGACATGTCTTCCCAGCAAATAATCTATTGAAAGCAGTGCATGTGAATGTCAGTCTTTAAGTCTTTTCCTTTTCTTTTATCTTCCTCTTTATTTTTTTCTCTCAGGACGATGTCAGGATAAAGTTTGAGTTCTCAGGAGAGAGGAGGTGAGTTTTGTTTTGGGCTATTTTTAAGTGTGTGTGTGCGTGCATGTACATTTTACATACATACATCTATAAATCTACACACAAGTGAGAGAGAGCATAAAATCACACAGAGATATTAACATTGTCCCTCAGTCATCCTGTTCTCATCACATGTTCTAGTTCATGAGAAAGAGCACATCTCATACGCCACTTAATTCAGACTGGTATGTGAGCTGGAGAATGGAAGGGGAAAAGGAAAAGGACTGTGGTTAGTATGTGGCTGCCAGTGCAAACCACAAATATGCAAGGTGTACTTAGAGAAATCTGCACACACTACAAACAGCAGCGTGTGTGTATTTTGCTTCCACATGTGCATGTAAGTCAAAAGCAGATACCTTAGTTGCGGGTACAAATCTCTCGATAATCTGTCTGTCTGTGTGATTACTTGCTACTTTTTTTATGTGTAGAATCCTGATGTTTGGACGGCCTGTGCAGTTTGAGGAAATCCAGCAGAAAGTCAAGACTGTGTTTGGCCAGCTGCTAGACCTGCATTATATGAACAATGAGGTAAAGTGGAGAAGCTGAAACAAGGGAATGTTTGACATTACTGCTTGAAAAATGATTTGAGTTATACATCAATCATCAAAATAGTATGTATATATATAT
>NC_048421.1:16467273-16471555 GCF_013103735.1 Etheostoma cragini
CACACACACACACACAGTGGGCCGGCATTTACAGAATACTATTGCACCACTGACATTTCTTCACCATAGAGCCGTGTTGTGTAAAATCAAAGTTCCTCATTATATGTAAGTTACACTAACTGGCTTGCTGACAAGAAGTGATTGGTTAATCATGTTTTTGAAGGCTTCTTTAAACCTCATGTTCTGTTCTCCTCGTTCCAACTGCAGGCCTCCTCCCCCTCTATCCACATGCCGTCTAAGCAGGTGAGGATCAAATCCTCCCATTCTACCGGAGACGTTAGCACGGTGTACCAATCCTCCGAGCCCAGGGGGCGCCACTTATCAACTGGTACATATCTTCACCTGTCATTCGTAAATATTCTCTCTTCTCTGATGGTTCACACATTGATTTAAAGGAGGAAAGTAGACGCTCAATTTTTCTCAAAAGCCTCAACATTTAGTTAAAATCCAGGGTAGCTCTCACATTGTTAAGCCATTGCCACTTCTTTTTTACTACCTTGATTTCCCTGTCTGTCGCCTTCTCCCTCGCTCTCTCTCTGCCTGTTCTTTCTTTGGCTTCCTCTTTTAGCAATGGGTCCACTTCCTTTTCCTGTTCACCATTACTAGATGATGCCTGCTGGACAGCAGCCAATCAGATTACAGAATGCTATTAGTTTGGTGGACCATTAGCCTGGTTTGAGATGAAGTGGCTGCAGGAGGGCTTGAGCCGTGGACTTTGGCAGCACCAGGCCATAAATAATAAAACCAGCTCTCAAACGTTGCTCCAGAATGGAAGCAATCTGTAGTTTTATTGGATTTTTCTTTATCTTTGTGGGAGAGAGGGCCTTTCTGAATGTTACATTTTTGTCACAACAGTTACTGCAGGGATGTGAGTTGTCTGAGTGTGGTCTCGGCTTGTGCACGTCTGCTTTTGTGCTGCTTCCCTGCATGGAAATACATCTCAACGTAGATGAATAGGGCCTGTTTGTTTAAAAAAAAAAACGTATGCAAAGCAGTTTTTCATCAATATTATCATCGCATCTGATGATTTTAAAGCACATTAATGCCAACATTTTTATGTAATTTTCAGTAATGTTTGCTCTTAACTGCTGTCTGATCCCAGGTTCTCAGAACACGGGGCGTAGCTCGCCACCTCCTGGCTACGTGCCTGAACGCCAGCAAAGGATCGCCCGCCAAGGTTCATACACCAGCATAAACAGTGAGGGGGAGTTCATCCCAGAGACCAGCGATCAGTGTGTGAGTTGTTGCTACGCTATTAATGGGGAAATGATGTGTTCTATATTTAGATTTGATCACATGAACTAGAACGATAAAATAATGGGTTATTTTCAAAAGTTGTGAAATATAAATTCTTAATTTTTTTTTAAATGTGTACACACACCATTTATTTCTATTGGGCCCTGTGTAGGTGCTGGATCCCTGGAGCAGCGCAGAAAACTCTGTCTCTGGAAGCTGTCAGTCTCTAGACAGCAACTCAGACAGGTGAGGACCAAACTCTGCCTGCCAGAAACTTACTAAAAAAAAATACATATGTATGTATATATATAACATTTTTTTATATATATAAAAATAATTGGTGTATCTGCAAATATCTAAAGTCTCTCAACATCTCTCACTCTTTTCCTTCCTTATTTCCTTCTCCTCTCTCACAGCCCCTCACTGAGGAAGTCTCGCATGCACAGAGCCAAGAGTTACCCTGATAACCGCCAGGAGTGCTCAGGTGAGAGCAGCTACAAGAAAAGTTCCTTCCAACCTTTAAGGGAAATATTTAGTTAAAGCAGCATACTCACGTCTTATGGGATAAAGCATTGTGACAGCCACTTTCAAACTTCCTTTAAACCATCAGGACACTATGGTGAAAGATGTCTATAGGCTTTGGCTGCAAGTTGTGAGAGATGCATGAGAACGTTTGTGTTACCAGCAAAACCAATCCTCCACCATTAAATATCTGGCCCAGGCCTTTTATAAAAAACTGAGTACAACTTTACTGGATTTATACATGGGCGTTTGTGTGTATTACTATATATGTCTAGTAATTGATTTACTAAATTACTTATTTTCATTTCTTCTTATTATTTACTCCTTTTTGTTTGTTCTTTTTTGTGTCTAACTAGCTACCATGTTGTAGTATGTTGTAAATATTGTTTGAACGCTGTATCCAATAAAATATGTTTGGGGGGGGGGGGGAAACAATACGGATTTTATAAAGAAATCAACATGAATTCTCAATTCAATAGTATGTATATAGCGCTAAATCACAACAACAGTTATCTCATTGTGCTTTTCATAAAAGAGCAGGTCTAGACCGTACTCAGTGATGGTATTTACAGAAACCCAACAGTTCCCACCAAGAGCAAATAGTATTTTTAAATATCAGATCTGCCGAGTTCTTAAGTATAAGCTACAAGGAAGAGTAATAAAGTAGCTCACGTTAATGTTGTGTGACTTATTGAGCTAAACCTTTGAACTACAGAGTAATCCTGCTGACCCTTGACTTATGGATATTTTCTTTTAGACCGGGAGAATCATGTGTATGACAGAATAGCAGGTAAAGGAGGCACCTATCCTCGTAGGTACCATGTCTCCCTGCATCATAAGGACCACAGTGAAGGTAAGACGATTAGCTGACATATTTCTTACGCTCTCTCTTTGTACTATTCTCTCCCTTAATAAGCCTGTCCATTATGTGCTATGTAACCGTAGCCCAACTTTTTCGCGCTTTTCTTCAGGTCGTCGGACGTTTCCGCGGATCCGTCGCCCCCAGGGGAACCTGTTCACTCTGGTGCCCTCACGCCGGTCGCTCAATGGCAGCGAGGAGAGTGTGGGCAGCTGGCAGCTGGTCGACGCTCAGGGCAGGCTCCGTCCCCAAGATCGTTCTGTCGCGCATAAGTGTGAGTGTTAATCTAGAAGAACTCTAAAGAAAATGTCCTTTAGAAAATAAACTTCACTTTTTAGGATGACATTTATTCTTAAAAGGTAAATCAATTATACAATGCAGTTTTCAAAGTACCACCAATGCTTAAATCATGTAATAAAGGTTTCCACCCAAAACTTACTTTTAGCAAGATGAAAATGTAGCTACTGAAACTCTGGGTAGTCAAATAATAAAAGTAAAAAATTAATTCCTATGTAAACTGCACCAAATGAATTGCTGATAGCTATCAATTTCAACTTTGTGCATCTAATACAGTCATAGTTCTGTTAAGCCTCCCCTTCCACAAGCCCTGGGGGAAACAGTTGGCTTGTGAGGAAAAAGATAATAAATATTTGGTCTTTTCTGATATGTAAGATGACATGTTGTATTTTGTTATGTAAAGCGTAAATGAACAGCTGTGTATTTTATTTTTCAGCTCCCAGTGCTCCAATGACATGGCGGCGGGGGAAGCTTCTGGGCCAAGGAGCGTTTGGTCGGGTTTACTTGTGTTACGATGTGGATACTGGGAGGGAGCTGGCTGCCAAGCAGGTCCAGTTTGATCCTGAGAGTCCTGAGACCAGCAAGGTGAGACATCAACATGGCTAGATCAAGTTCACAGAGACAGAATGCTTGGTTGTCTTGTGCCTTCCTCTTTTGTCTTTCTCTGGTAATGTTGAGAACTTTTCAGATATTGCTGATGGCATGCTACCTCTTGTTATTTCTTCAACTGATTGCTTTGCTGACATTGCATGTACATGTAGACATCTTGCTACTTCTGGTTGCACATTAAAAAAAGGCAATGGTGTCACTTCCTCCTTACTTTTACGTTATAACCAATGGATGGGGACATTACAGTATTTTGTAAAATTTGTGCTTAATATTTTACTTTAGTCTGTTGATTAATAACAAATCATAAATCTGAACTACCGCCCAACTGTAGAAGCACCAAGAATGACCTCATATCTTGTGTGTGTTAATCTGTTCAGGCCATTGCGCTTGAACACAGGTAGTTAGAATAGCTGACTGAGCATTACATTTATGAATCAACTATCTTAAAAAAAAAAAAGTTTGTGAGGTCTTAGGTCAGGAGGTAAGCCATAAAAACTTAATTTTGATGCAGAAATAATTGAAAAATTGAATAACTCAAGAAGTGGAATGGATTGAAGAGATATTCTTCCCTCCTTCAACCCCCCTCTTCCCCATTTTAATGTCTTTTCCTGTCTTCCACAGAGGAAACATGCACTGTCACTTCCTGTATCTGAGTGTTGTGGGGGGAGTGGTGGCAGTGAGGGGTGACGGGTCAGCATTGCCTTGGCCTCCCATCACCCCTTCATCACTCACTGTCAGTGATGAAAAGCGGGGGGGGGG